>NC_037668.1:114528098-114672634 GCF_003255815.1 Theropithecus gelada
AAAAAAAAAAAAAAAAAAAAACAGGGGTTGCAATCCTAGTCTCTGATAAAACAGACTTTAAACCAACAAAGATCAAAAGAAACAAAGAAGATCACTACATAATGGTAAAGTGATCAATTCAAGAAGAAGAGCTAACTATCCTAAATATATATGCATCCAATATAGGAGCACCGAGATTCATAAAGCAAGTCCTTAGAGACCTACAAAGAGACTTAGACTCTCACACAGTAATAATGGGAGACATTAACACCCCACTGTCAATATTAGACAGATCAATGAAACAGAAGGTTAACAAGGATATCCAGGAATTGAACTCACCTCTGCACCAAGCAGACCTAATAGACATCTACAGAACTCTCCACCCCAAATCAATAGAATATACATTCTTCTCAGCACCACATCGCACTTACTCCAAAATTGACCACATAGTTGGAACTAAAGCACTCCTCAGAAAAGGTAAAAGAACAGAAATCACAACAAACTCTCTCTCAGACCACAGTGCAATCAAATTAGAGCTCAGGATTAAGAAACTCACTCAAAACTACACAACTACATAGAAACTGAACAACATGCTTCTGAATGACTATTGGGTAAATAACTAAATGAAGGCAGAAATACGGATGTTCTTTGAAACCAATGAGAACAAAGACACAATGTACCAGAATCTCTGGGACACATGTAAAGCAGTGTGTAGAGGAAATTTATAGCACTAAATGCTCACAAGAGAAAGCAGGAAAGATCTAAAATTGACACCCTAACATCACAATTAAAAGAAGTAGAGAAGCAAGAGCAAACAAATTCAAAAGCTAACAGAAGGTAAGAAATAACTAAGATCAGAGCAGAACTGAAGCAGATAGAGACACAAAAAAACCCTTCAAAAATCAATGAATCCAGGAGCTGGTTTTTTTTTTTTTTTTAAGATCAACAAAATTGATAGACCACTAGCAAGATTAATAAAGAAGAAAAGAGAGAAGAATCAAACAGATGCGATAAAAAAAATGATAAAGGAGCTATCACCACCGATCCCACAGAAATGCAAACTACCATCAGAGAATACTATTAACACCTCTATACAAATGAACTAGAAAATCTAGAAGAAATGGATAAATTCCTAGATACATACACCCTCCCAAGACTAAACCAGGAAGAAGTTTAATCCCTGAATAAACCAATAACAGGCTCTGAAATTGAGGCAATATTTAATAGCCTACCAACCAAAAAAAGTCCAGGACCAGATGGACTCATAGCTGAATTCCACCAGAAGTACAAAGAGGAGCTGATACCATTCCTTCTGAAACTATTCCAATCCATAGAAAAAGAGGGAATCCTCCCTAACTCATTTTATGAGGCCAGCGTCATCCTGATACCAAAGCCTGGCAGAGACACAACAAAAAAAGAGAATTTGAGACCAATATCCCTGATGAAATCGATACAAAAATCCTCGATAAAATACTGGCAAACCGAATCCAGCAACACATCAAAAAGTTTATATACCACTATCAAGTCTGTTTCATCCCTGGGATGCAAGGCTGGCTCAACATACGCAAATCAAAAAACGTAATCCATCACATAAACAGAACCAACGACAACAACCTCATGATTATCTCAATAGATGCAGCAAAGACCTTTGACAAAATTCAACAGCACTTCATGCTAAAAATTCTCAATAAACTAGGTATTGATGGAATGTATCTCAAAATAATAAGAGCTATATATGACAAACCCACAGCCAATATCATACTGAATGGACAAAAACTGGAAGCATTCCCTTTGAAAACTGGCACAAGACAGGGATGACCTCTCTCACCACTGCTATTCAATATAGCATTGGAAGTTCTGGCCAGGGCAATCAGGCAAAAGAAAGAAATAAAGGGTATTCAATTAGGAAAAGAGGAAGTCAAATTGTCCCTGTTTGCAGATGACATGATTGTATATTTAGAAAACTCCATCATCTCAGCTCAAAATCTCCTTAAGCTGATAAGCAACTTTAGCAGTCTCAGGATACAAAATCAATCTGCAAAAATCACAAGCATTCCTATACACCATTAACACACAAACAGAGAGCTAAATCATGAGTGAACTCCCATTCACAATTGCTGCAAAGAGAATAAAATACCTAGGAATCCAACTTACAAGGGATGTGAAGGACCTCTCCAAGGAGAACTACAAACCACTGCTCAACGAAATAAAAGAGGATACAAACGAATAGAAGAACATTCCATGCTCGTGGATAGGAAGAATCAATATCGTGAAAATGGCCATACTGCACAAGGTAATTGATAGATTCAATGCCATCCCCTTCAAGCTACCAATGACTTTCTTCACAGAATTGGAAAAAACTACTTTAAAGTTCATATGGAACCAAAAAAGAGCCCTCATTACCAAGACAATCCTAAGCAAAAAGAACAATGCTGGAGGCATCACACTACCTGACTTCAAATTATACTACAGGGCTACGGTAACCAAAACAGCATGATACTGGTACCAAAACAGAGATATAGACCAATGGAACAGAACAGAGGCCTCAGAAATAACACCACACATCTACAACCATCTGATCTTTAACAAGCCTGACAAAAACAAGAAATGGGGAAAGGATTCCCTATTTAACAAATGGTACTGGGAAAACCGGCTAGCCATATGTAGAAAGCTGAAACTGGATCCCTTCCTTACACCTTATACAAAAATTAATTCAAGATGGATTAAAGACTTAAATGTTAGACCTAAAACCATAAAAACCCTAGAAGAAAACCTAGGCAATACCATTCAGGACATAGGCATGGGCAAGGACTTCATGTCTAAAACACCAAAAGCAATGGCAACAAAAGCCAAAATCGAGAAATGGGATCTAATTAACTAAAGAGCTTCTGCACAGCAAAAGAAACTACCCTCAGAGCGAACAGGCAACCTACAGAATGGGAGAAAATTTTTGCAATCTACCCATCTGACAAAGGGCTAATATCCAGAATCTACAAAGAACTTAAACAAATTTGCAAGAGAAAAACAAACAACCCCATCAAAAAGTGGGCAAAGGATACGAATAGACACTTCTCAAAAGAAGACATTTATGCAGCTAACAGACACATGAAAAAATGCTCATCATCACTGATCATCAGAGAAACGCAAATCAAAACCACAATGAGATGCCATCTCGCACTAGTTAGAATGGTGATCATTAAAAAATCAGGAAACAACAGATGCTGGAGAGGATGTGGAGAAATAGGAACACTTTTACACTGTTGGTGGGACTGTAAACTAGTTCAACCATTGTGGAAGATAGTGTGGCAATTTCTTAAGGATCCAGAACTAGAAATACCATTTGACCCAGCAATCCCGTTACTGGATATATACCCAAAGGATTATAAATCATGCCACTATAAAGACACATGCACATGTATGTTTGTTGTGGTATTATTCACAATAGCAAAAACTTGGAACCAACCCAAATGTCCATCAATGATAGACTGGATTAAGAAAATGTGGCACACATACACCATGGAATACTATGCAGCCATAAAAAAGGATGAGTTCATGTCCTTTGCAGGGACATGGATGAAGCTGGAAACCATCATTCTGAGCAAACTATCACAAGGACAGAAAACCAAACACCACATGATCTCACTCGTAGGTGGGAACTGAACAATGAGAACACCTGGACACAGGGCAGGGAACATCACACACAGGGGCCTATCATGGGGTGGGGGACAGGGGAAGGGATAGCATTAGGAGAAATACCTAATGTAAATGACGAGTTACTGTGTGCAGCAAACCAACATGGCACATATATACCTATGTAATAAACCTGCACATTGTGCACATGTACCCTAGAATTTAAAGTATAATTAAAAAAAAAAAAAAGACTGAGACCTAATCATATGACTACACAATGCTTCTCCTTCCCTCACACCTTGCCAACACATTTTTAGGCTACTGTGTATGAACAGGAGATTATAGATGAAAGAACTAGAAGCCTCAGACCCAGTTTGAGACAGAGTCTCTAGGGAAACCCAAAGACGAGGGAGTCAAAAACAAAACGTTAAGGAAAATTTTTGCCTCTGACACAGCTACAACAAACAGTGAACATGGTCTAACTTCTAGCCAAATAACATAAAACTTCACACTAATGGACTATTTATGACAATTTTTTTAGCCAATATATTATATCAGGCTTTAAACAAAAAATTACAAAGCATGTTAAAGTCATAAAACAGTCTGTTCTACTTGAAGAGCATCTTGAAGAAAAAAAAAATCAGGACCAGATTCAGATATGTCAGAAATTTTAGAATTAACAGATGAAGAATTTAAAATAGTTATGATTAGGGAGGAGGCAGAGCAAGATAGCCAAATAGAAGCCTCCAGCAATCATCTCTCTGAGAGGAAGACCAAATTGAACAACTATCCACAAAAAAGGCCCTTTACAAGAACAAAAAACTCAGATGAGCTATAATAGCACCTGGTTTTAACATCATATTAAGGAAAGGGGCACTGAAGGAGGTAGGAAAGACATTCTTGAATCGCCTACCCCTCCCCTCCCCAATTCCCTGGCAGCAGCTTCATGGCACAGAGAGAGAATCTGTGTGCTTAAGGGAGGCAGAGCACAGTGATTATAGGACTTTGCTTTGGAACTCAGTGCTGCCCTGTCACAGTGGAAAGCACCATGGGGCAGAACTCTGCCAGAGCCCATGGAGGAAGTATTTATACCAGCCTTAGTCATTGGTAAATCTTCCATCTCAGTAGTTGGGACCTGAGTACCAAGGCCCACCACCATTGGCTAAAGGGCTCTGGGTTTCTAAACAAATTTGCAAGGCAGTCTAGGCAACAAAAGACTGGAATTCCTGGGCAAGTACTGGTGCCATGCTGGGCTCAAAGCCAATGGACTTGGGGAATATGTGACCTACTGAGACACCAGCTGGGGCAGCCAAGGGAGGGCTTGTGTTACTCCTTCCCCAACCCCAGGCAGTGCAGCTCACAGCCCTGGGAGAGACTCCTTCGCTCTGCTTGAGGAGAGAAGAGCAGAGAGTAAAGAGGACTTTGTCTTACAACTTGGATACCAATTCAGCCATAGTAGGATAAGAAATGAGGCAGAGGAGGCCCCTATTCCAGGCCCTAGGTCATGGAAACATGTTCAGGTAACATGGGCCAGAAGGGAACTTGCTGCCTTGAACAGAAAGAACCAGTCCTGGCAGAATTTATCACCTGTTGACTAAAGAGTCTTTGGGCCCTGAATATTCAGCAGTGGTGGCCCGGCAGTACTCGTTACAGGCCTTGGGTGAGACTCAAGCCTGTACTGGCTTCACGTGGTAGCTATGGGGGAAAAAAAACCTCCTTCTGCTTGAGGAAAGGAGACGGAAGAGTAAAGGGGACTTTTTCTTGCAACTTGCATACTAGGTTGGCCACAGTGGGGCAGAGCACCAGGTGGGCTCTTGGGGGTTTCTGGTTACAGACTTTGGGTCCAGGATGACATTTCTAGACCTGTCCTGGGACAGAGGGGAACCCACTGGCCTGAAAGCAGAGACTCAGGACTGGCAGAATTCACTGCAAGTTGACTAAAGAGGCCTTGGGTCTTTGATAAATATCAGTGGTAGCCAGGCAGTACTCACCACAGGCCAGGGGCAATGGTGGCCATAGGAATAGGCCCCTCTGCTTAAGGAAAGGGAAGGAAAGAGTGGGAGGGACTTGTCTTATGGCTTCAGTGCCAGCTCAGCTGCAGTAAAATAGGGCACCAGGTAGATTCCTAAGGTTCTCTACTCCAGACTCTGGCTCCTGGGTGGCATCTCCAGACCTGCCTGGGGCTGGGGGAACTCACCACCCTGAAGGGAAGGACACAGACCTGGCTGGATGCACCCCCTTCTGATTGTAGAGCCCTTGGGCCTTGAGTGAATGTAGGCAGTAACCAGGCAGTGGCCACTGTGGGCCTTGAGCTATACTCAGTGCTGTGCTGGCTTTGAGTCTAACCCGGCACAGTCCCAGTGGTGGTGGCCACAGGGCTGCTTGTATCACCCCTCCCCCAGCACAGAGAGAAAGAGAGAGACTCCATTTGTTTTTGGGAGAGTAAGGGAAGAGAACAAGAGTCTCTGCCTGGTAATCCAGAGAATTCTTCTAGATCTTATCCAAGACCACCAAGGCAGTACCTCTACAAGCCTGCAAGAGCCGCAGCATTACTGAGCTTGGGATGCCCCTTAAAGCAGATATAGCTTCAGTGACCAAAGACTTACATCACAACACCCAGGTCCTTTTGAATACCTGGAAAGCCTTCCCAAGAAAGATAGGTACAAACAAGCTCCCAGACTGCAAAGACTATAATAAATACTGAACTCTTTAATGCCCAGACATCAAAGACCATCCACAGACATCAGGACCATGCAGGAAAACATGACCTCACCAGATAAACTAAATGAAGCACCAGGGACTAATCCCAGAGAGATAGAGATCTGTGACCTTTCAGACAGAGAATTCAAAATAGCTGTTTTGAGGAAGTTCAACAAAATTCAAGATACCACAGAGAAGGAATCAGAAACATACTCCTATAAAGACACACATAGACTAAAAATAAAGGGATGATAAAAGATACTCCATGCAAGTGAAAACTATAGCTATGCTTATATTAGATAAAATAAATTTCAAGACAAAGAAGACTACCTCAACACATTTAATAATCAAACCCTCGAAGGTCAAGGATAAAGAAAGGATCCTAAAAACAGTAAGAGAAAAGAAACAAATAATATACAAAGGAGCTCCAATATGTCTGGCAACCGATTTTTCAGTTGACATTTTACATACCAGGAGAAGTGGCATGACATATTTAAAGTACTGAAAGAAAAAATCCTTTATCCTAGAATAAATCCAGTGAAAATATACTTCAACAGTGAAAGAGAAATACTTTCCCAGATAAACAAAAGCTGAGGGATTTCATCAACACCAGGCCTATCCTACAATAAATGTTAAGGGGAGTTCTTCAATCTGAAAGAAAAGAACTGTAATGAGCAATAAGAAATCACTTGAAGGTACAAAACACACTGGTAATAGTAGGTACATAGATAGACACAGAATATTATAACACTGTAATTGTGGTGTATAAACTATTCATGTGTTGAGTAGAATGACTAAAAGACGAACCTATCAAAAATAAAAACTACAACTACTTTTCAAGAATAGACAGTATAATACAGTATAAATAGAAAGAACACAAAGTTTAAAAGTGGGAGAATAAAGTTAAAGTGTAGAATTTTTTAGTTTTCTCTTTGTGTGTTTGTTTTTTGTCTGTTTATACAATCAGTGTTAAGTTGCCATCAGTTTAAAATAATGGAGTTTATAAGATATTCTTTGCAAGTCTCATGGTAATCTCAAATCAAAACATATACAACAAATACACAAAAAAATAAAAAGCAAGAAATTAAAACATGCCACCTGAGAAAATGATCTTCACTGAAAGGAAGACAAGAAGAAAGGAAAGAAGGAAGAGAGGACCAAAAGACACCCAGAAAACTAATACCAAAATGACAGGAGTCATATTATCAATAATAACATTGAAAATCTCCAATCAAATGACTGAGTGACTGAATGAAAACAAAACAAAACAACAACCAAAAAAAAACCAATGACTTGTTGCCTACAAGAAACACAGTCCCCCTGTAAAGACACATATAGACTGAAAAATAAAGGGATGGGAAAAGATTTTCCATGCAATTGAAAACAAAAACAGAGCAGAGCAGCTATACTTAAATAAAATAAATTTCAAGACAAAAGTTATGAAATAAGACAAAGTCATTATATAATGACAAAGGGGTCAATTCAGCAAGAGGATATAACAATCATAAATATATATGCACCTGACACTGGAACACCCAGATATATAAAGCAAATATTATTAGAGCTAAAGACAGAAATAGACCCCAATACAATAATAGCTGGAGACTTCAACACCTCACTTTCAGCATTGGACAGATCTTCCAGACAGAAAATCAACAAATAAACATTGGATTAAATCTGCACTGTAGACCAAATGTACCTAATAGATATTTACAAAACATTTCATCCAACAGCTGCAAAATACACATTCTTCTCAGCACATGGATAATCCTTAAGAATAGACCATATGTTAGGCCAAAAACAAGTCTTTAAAAATTCAAAAGAAATGAAATAATATCAAATATCTTTTCTGACCACAATGGAAAAAAACTAGAAATCAATAACAGAAGGGACTTTGGAAACTATACAAATACATGGAAATTAGATAATATGTTCCTGAATGTCCACTGGGTCAATAAAGACATTAAGAAGAAAATTTAAAAATTTGTTGAAACAAAGGAAAATGGAAATATAACGTACAAAGTCCTATGGGATATAGCAAAAGCAGTATTAAGAAGAAAGTTTATAGCAATAAGCACCTACATTGGAAAAGCAGAAAAACTGCAAATAAGCAACCTAATCATGTAGATTAAATAATTAGGTAAACAAGAGTAAATCAAACCCAAAATTAGTAGAAGAAAAGAATATCAGAGAAGAAATAAATAAAATTGAAATAAAAAACACAAAAGATCAAAGCAAAGTTGATCTTATGAAAAGCTAAAGTGACAAATCTTTAGCCTGACTAAGGAAAAAAGAAAGAAGACCTAAGTAAATAAAAATCAGAGATATAAAAGGAGACATTACATTTGAAACCACATAAATTCAAAGGATAATTAGTGAGTACTATGAGCCAGTATATATGACAATACATTGAAAAACCCAGAAGAAATGGATACACTCTTAAACACATACAACCTACTAAGATTGATCCTGAAGAAATCCCAAACAAGATTAGATGAATAACAAGTAATGAGATTAAAGCCATAATAAAGTCTGCCAGGATAGAAAAGCTCAGGGTTTGTTAGCTTCACTGCTGAATTCTACCTAACATTTAAAGAAATACCAATCCAACTCAAACTACTCCAAAAAGTAGAAGAGGAAGGAATACTTCTAAACTCATTCTATGAGGCCAGTATCACCCTGATACGAAAACCAGACAAAGGCACACCAAAAAAACACTGCAGGCCAATATCCCTGATGAACATTGATGCAAATATCTTCAATAAAATACTAGCAAACCAAATTAAACAACACATTAATAAGATCATTAATCATGACAAAGTGGGATATATCCCAGGGATGCAAAGATGATTCAACATATGCAAATCAATCAGTGGGATACATCATATCAACAGAATGAAGGATTAAAACCATATGATCATTTCAATTGACACTGAAAAAAACACTTGATAAAATTCAACATCCCTTCATGTTAAAAAACAAAAATCTTAAAAAACTAGGTGTAAAGGACATACCTCAACACAATAAAAGCCATATATGACAGACTATACAGCTAGTATCATACTGAACAATGAAAAAGTGAAAGCCTTTCCTACAAGAGCTGAAACAAGATAAGGATGCCCATTTTCATCACTGTTATTCAACGTAGCACTAGAAGTCCTAGCTGAAGCAGATGAGTGAAAGAAATAAAGAGCATGCAAATTGGAAATGAAGAAGTCAAATTATCCTTGTTTGCAGATGATATGATCTTAAACTTGGAAAAACCTAAAGACTTCACCAAGAAAACTATTAGAACTGACAAATTCAGTGAAGTTGCAGGATATAAAATCAACATACAAAAATTAGTAGCATTTCTGTCTGTCAACAGCAAACAATCTGATAAATCATGAAAGTAACTCCATTTACAATAGCTACAAATAAAATAAAACACCTAGGAATAAACTTAACCAAAGAAGTGAAAGATTTCTGCAATGAAAACTATAGACCGGCTGTGGTGCCTTACGCCTGTAATCCCAGCACTTTGGGAGGCCGAGGTGGGCAGATCACGAGGTCAGGAGATTGAGACCATCCTGGCCAACATGGTGAAACCCTATCTCTACTAAAAATAGAAAAATTAGCTGGGTGTGGTGGTGGGCACCTGTAATCCCAGTGATTCAGGAGGCTGAGCCAAGAGAATGGCTTGAACCCAGGAGGTGGAGGTGACAGTGAGCCAAGATCATGCCACTGTACTCCAGCCTGGTGACAGAGAAAGATTCTGTCTCAAAAAAAGAAAAGAAAAGAAAAGAAAAGAAAAGAAAACTATAAAACATTGATGTAACAAATTGAAGGTAATAAAAAAATGGAAAGACATTCCATGTTCAAGAATTGGAAGAATCAGTATTCTTGAACTGTCCATACTACCAAAAACAATCTACAAATTCAGTGCAATCACTATCAAAATACCAATGACACTCTTCACAGAAATAGAAAAAAAAATCCTAACATTTATATGAAACCAGAAAAGACCCAGAATACTCACAGCAATCCTAAGGAAAAAGTACAAAATTGGAAGAATCACATTACCTGACTTCAAATGTACTACAGAGCTACAGTACCCAAAATAGCATGGTACTGGCATAAAAACAGACATGTAGACCAACAAAATGGAACAGTGAATCCACAAACAAATCCATGCATCTTCAATGAACTATTTTTTGACAAAAATGTCAAGAACATACCTTTAGGAAAGGACAGTCTTCAATAAATGGTGCTGGGAAAACTGGATATCTATATGCAGAAGAATAAAACTAGACCCCTATCTCTTACCATAGATGAAATCAAATCAAAATGTATTTAAGGCTTATATCTAATACCTCAAACTATGAAACTAGTGAAAGAAAACATTATGCAAACTCTCTATGACGTTAGACTGAGCAAAGATTTCTTGAGTAATACCCCACAAGCTCAGGCAACCAAAGCAAACATGGACAAATGGTATCAAACCAAGTTTAAAAGCTTCTGCACAGCAAAGGAAACAATCAACAAAGTGAAGGACAACCCACTGAATAGGAAAAATCGTTTGCAAATTATCCATCTGACAAGAAATTAATAACCATAATGCATCAGGAGCTCAAACAACTCAACAGGAAAATATATATAATAATCCAACCTAAAAACTGTGCAAAAGATCTGAATAGACATTTCTCAAAAGAAGACATACAAATGGCAAGCAGGTATATGAAAAGGTGCTCAACATCACTGATCATCAGAGAAATGCAAATCAAAACTACAATGAGATAGCATCTTACCCCAGCTAAAGTGGCTTTTACCCAAAACATAGGCAATAACAAATACTGACAATGATGTGGAGAAAAGAGAACTTCCATACACTGTTGGTGGGAATGTAAATTAGTACAACCGCTATGGGAAAAAGTTTACAGATTCCTCAAAAAACTAAAAATAGAACTACCGTATGATCCAGTATCCCACTGCTAGGTATAAACCCAAAAGAAAGGAAATCAGTATATTGAAGAGATATCTGCACTTCCATTTTTACTGCAGCATTATTCACAATAACCAATATTTGGAAGCAACCTAAGTGTCCATTAACAAATGAATGGACAAAGAAAATATGGTAACTATACACAATCTCAGCCAAAACAAGAAGGAGATCCTGTCATTTGGAACAACATAGATGAAACTGGAGGTCATTATGTTATGTGAAATAGCACAGAAAGACATATTTTGCATGTTATCACTTATTTGTGGGAGCTAAAAAAAAAATTTAAAGCAATTAAACTCATAGAGATATAGAGTAGAATGATGGTTACCAGTATCTGGGAAGGGTAGTTTGCAGGGTTGGGGAGTGGGGGTGGTTAGTGTGTACAAAAATATAGCTAAAATGAATAAGAACTAGTGTTTGGTATCACAACAGGGTGACTATAGTCAACAATACCTTATTGTACATTTAAAAATAAC
This sequence comes from Theropithecus gelada, assembly GCF_003255815.1. Classification (NCBI taxonomy): domain Eukaryota; kingdom Metazoa; phylum Chordata; class Mammalia; order Primates; family Cercopithecidae; genus Theropithecus; species Theropithecus gelada. The sequence goes on from NC_037668.1 coordinate 114,539,865, forward strand.
TAACAGAGTATAATTGGATTGTTTTTAACACCAAAGAAAAATGCTTGATGTGACGAATACCCCATTTACCCTGATGTGATTATTACACATTGAAGCCTGTGTCACAATATCCCATGTACCCCATAAATATATATACCTACTATGTACCCACAAAAATTAAAAATGAAAAAATATAATAATAAGTTTTAAATGGTAATATTTGGGGTAATCAACACGATTTCTCTGAAAAAAAAGTTAAATAGGTATGATTAGGCCAGGTACAGTGGCTCATGCCTGTAATCCCAGTGCTTTAGGAGGTCAAGGCAGGAGGATTGTTTGAGACCAGTAATTAGAGACTGCCCTGGGCAACATAGCAAGACTTTATCTCTACAAAAAAAAAATTAGTAAAATAAAACTATTAATATGATAAGTAAGAGCTTTAATGGAAAAGGGAACATATGCAAGAACAGAGGCAGGGATAATACAAGCAGAAACATGGAAATCCTAAGAAAGAATCAAAATGAAATGCTAAAAATAAAAAATACTGTAACAGACATGAAAAATGTCTTTGACAGGCTCATCAGCAGACAGGACACAGCTGAGAAGCTGAGAAAAGAATCAGTATGCTTGAAGATATGTCAATAGAAACTTCCAAAAATAGAAGAAAAAAAAAAAAAACCTTCCAAAAGTAAGAAAGAGAAAGAAACAAGATGAAAAGATGAAATAGAATACTCAAAAACTGTGGAACAATTATAAAACACAGGTCCACAAAACTCAAAGACCACCCACTACAATAAATATCAACAAATCCACATATAGGAATATCATAAGCAAACTTCAGAAAACAAAGACGAACTCAAAATCTTGGAGAAATAAAACAGAAATAAAAAAGACCTTACCTATAAATAAACAATGATTAAGAATTACATCATGCTTCTCTTCAGCAATCATGCATGCAAGAAGAAAGTGGAGTGCACATTTAAAGTTCTGAAAGAACCAAAAATAAATTCTTTTTATTTTTTGGAGATGGAGTCTCACTCTCAGTCTCAGCTCACTGCAACCTCTGCCTCCCGGGTTTGAGCTATTCTCCTGCCTCAGCCTCCCAAGTAGCTGGGATTACAGACATCCACCACCACACCTGGCTAATTTTTGTATTTTTAGTAGAGGCGAGGTTTCACCCTGTTGACCAGGCTGGTCTTGAACTCCTGACCTCAGGTGATCCTCTCACCGTGGCCTCCCAAAGTGCTGAGATTACAGGCATGAGCCACTACGCCCAGCACCCACCAACATAGAATTCTGTACCTAGCGAAATTATTCTTCAAAAGTGAAAGAGAAATAAAGGTTTTCTCAAGCAAAACTGAGGCATTTGTCTTGCAAGAAATGTTAAATGGAATTTTGTGGTGCCCATCCTTCAAGATGGCCTCCAATGATTCTTGCCTCCTGGTACATATGCCATTGTGTAGTCTCTTTTCTTAAGTGCATAGGTCTTCAGACCGAGAGAAACTGTACTTGAGGAACTATACAGAAGGAACTTCACCTGCCCCCAGGCCTAATTTAGATGAGATTTTGGACTTCAAGCTAATGCCATTATAGAATGAGACTTTGGGGAGACTTGTTAGGAGAATGAGTAAATTTTGCATGTGGGAGGGACATTAATTATTGGCAGCCGGACGATGGACTGAGGTAGCCAGGTTCCAAGATGATCCTCAATGATACTTGCTCCCTTATGTTGTCCTCTCCACACTGAGGAGAACTGACCCATGCAATCAATAAGATAGTTCAGGAATGTTGGAGGGTAACTTCCAATGCTAGGTCATAAATGACAAATGACATTGCAGCCTCCACCTTGCTGTCTCCTAGATCACTTGCTGTAGTGGACATAAGCTTCCATGTTGTGAGGATATTCAAGAAGCTCTACCAAGAGGTTTATATGGCAAGGAGCTAATGCTGCCAATTGCCAGTATCAGCTTGCCATCCATGTGAGTGAACCATCTTGGAGAAGAATATTCTACCCCCAACATCAAGCCATCAGAAGACTATAGACCCAGGAAACATCTTGACTGCCAACCTCATGAGAGATCCCAACTCAGAACTACCCAGATACGGTGCTTCTGAATCCCTGATTCACTGAAGCTGAGAGACAATAAATATTTGTTGTTGTTTTAAACTACTAAACCATGGGGTAATTAGTTATGCAGCAATAGGTAATGAATTCAGATTTCAATAAAAATTCCAGGACATTTAGCAACCACATCGTCCAAATTATACAAAATAAAGGTTCATGAAAATCTAATTTGATTTTGAAAAAGATTAGTAAAATAGAGAAATTTCTTTCCCAAGTACTAATACAATCTAGAAAGCAATGGTAATAAATACAGCATGTAATTATACAGAAACAACAACATAATGGAATAGAATAAAAATTCAGAAAGTAAAAATAATGTCTAGTAAAGGTAGCACTATAAATCAATAGAGAAAAGAAACTAATTTCCAGAGAGCATTAGGAAAACTAGCTCAACATATAGAGAAGAGTAAAATAAGTCATGTGATATACACACATGAATTCCATTTGGAATAAAATGTTCAACTTAAAAGGCAATTTTTAAAAACTAATAATGGAAAATGAAGGAAACATATGAGTGAACTTAGGGCTAGAAAGACTTCTTAAGAAGGACCTCAAAGCACAAAATACTAAGTCCCCCAAAATGATGGGTTTAATTACTCAAAATTAAGAATTTCTGCTTGCAAAGGATACCATAAGCAAAATTAATGACAGACTAGAGAAGATATTTGCTATATTTAAAGCCTACTAAGGAATTAATATTTAGCAGGTATAAGGAACACCTGCAAATTAACAAGGAAAAAGCAGGAAACCTCAATGGAAAAATGGATAGAGGATATACGTAGGCAAATCCTTTAAAGGGAAGCTTAATGGCAAGTAAGTATTAAAATCCAAGAAATGTGCTAGTAATCAGAGAGATGACAATTGCAACAACATTGAGATATGATTTAATATCCATCAGATGCACATAAACTTGAAAATCCAGAGGAAATGGATAAATTCCTGGAAAGACACTGCCTCCCAAGTTTGAACCAGGAAGAAACAGTAATCCTGAACAGACCAATAAGGAGTAGTGAAATTGAATCAGGAATAAAAAAAAAACCTTACCAAACAAAAAAAAGTCCTAGACCAGGTGGATTCACAGCCAGATTCTACCAGATATACAAAGAAGGGCTGGTACCAATCCTACTGAAACTACTCAAAAAAATTAAGGAGGAGAAATTCCTCCTTAACTCATTCCATGAAACTGATATCATCCTGATACCAAAATCTGGCACAGACACAACAGAAAAAGAAAACTACAGGCCAATAACCCTGATTAGCATAGATGCAAAAATCCTCAACAAAATTCTAGCAAACCAAATACAGCAGCACGTCAAAAAGTTAATTCACTGTGATCAAGTGGGCTTTATTCCTGGAATGCAAGGATGGTTTAATTTATGCAAATCAATAAATGTGATTCACCACATAAACAGAATTAAAAACAAAACCCATATGATCATCTTAATAGATGAAATAAATGCATTCAATAAAATCCGACATCCCTTCATGATAAAAAACCCTCAGCATAATAAGAAACATACCTCAAAATAGTAAGAGCTGTCTACAACAAAACCACAGCCAAAAACATGGGCAAAAATTGGAAGTCTTTCCCCTTAAGGAAAAAGATGGCCTGGTGCAGTGACTCACGCCTGTAATCCCAGCACTTTGGGAGGCTGAGGTGGGCAGATTACCTGAGGTCAGGAGTTCAAGACCAGCCAGGCCAACATAGTGAAACCCCATCTCTACTAAAAATACAAAAATTAGCTGGACATGGTGGCAGGTACCTGTAATCCCAGCTACTCAGAGGGCTAAGACAGGAGAATCTCTTGAACCTGGAGGCAGAGGTTGCAGTGAGTGGAGATCACGCAGGTTACAGTGAGCTGAGATTGTGCCACTGCACTCCAGCCTGGGCAACAAAGAGCAAAACTCCATCTCAAAAAAAGAAAAAAAAAAGAACTGGAAAAAGACAAGGATATCCATTCTATCCACTCTCACCACTCCTATTCAACATAATGCTGAAAGTCCTAGCTAGAGCAATCAGGCAAGAGAAAGAAATAAAAGGTATCCAAATAGGAAAAGAGGAAGTTAAATTTTCTCTCTTCACTGACAATATAATTGTATACCTAGAAAACTCTAGAGATTCTGCCAAAGGACTCCTAGACCTGATAAACAACTTCGGCAAAGTCTCAGGTTACAAAATCAACATACAAAAATCAGTAACATTTCTATATACCAATAACATTTAAGCTGACAGCCAAGTCAAGAATGCAATCCCATTTACAATAGCCACAAAAAAAAAAAAAACAAAAAAAAAAACAAAAAAAACCCACAAACCTAGGAATACATCTAAGCATAAAAGTGAAAGATCTCTGCAAATGGAACTACAACACACTGCTGAAAGAAATCATAAATGACACAAACAAATGGAAAAGAATTTCATGCTCATAGGTTGGAAGAATCAACATTGTTAAAATGGCCATACTTCCCAAAACAACCTACAGATTGAATGCTATTCCTATCAAATTACCAACATCATCTTTCACAGAAGTGAAAAAAACTATTCTAAAATTCATATGGAACCAAAAAAAATGAAAGAAAAATATTAGCAACTCAACAACAACAAAAAAATGGGCAAAGCAGACAGTCAATTTCAGAGAGAAGGGAAATTAAAAAGCCAATTACCTAAAGAAATGAGTCTTAATCTTGAAGATAATTAGAAATGTAAGTTTTCTTTTAAAAGTATAAGTAGATACTATTTCCACCCAATTGTAATATCATCAAACTTTTGTGAAAATGGGAGGACTTTCTCCTGGAGATAATTTTGTTGTATTTGATAAAATTAAAAATATGTGTGCTACGTACAACTATATCCCTATTTATTTGTGTTCCAGGATATGTGAAGAAAGACATTAACTATAGCATATTTTTAAGAGTGAAGACTGGAACAATCTAAGCATCCAGCAATAAGGAAATTGACAAATAAAATGTGGTATATTCATGTTATGAGCTTCTATAAAACAACTAAAAGAAATGAACTCTACCTGGGCACGGTGGCTCAAGCCTGTAATCCCAGCACTTTTGGGAGGATCACCTGAGGTCAGGGGTTCGAGACCAGCCTGACCAACATGGAGAAACCCTGTCTCTATTAAAAATACAAAATTAGCCAGGCATGGTGGCACATGCCTGTAATCCCAGCTCCTCGGCAGGCTGAGGCGAGAGAATCGCTTGAACCCAGAAGGCGGAGGTTGCAGTGAGCCGAGATTGCGCCGTTGTACTCTAGCCTGGGCAACAAGAGTGAAACTCTGTCTCAAAAAAAAAAAAAAAAAAAAAATGGATTCCATCTAATCTATATTAAACAAATTTCAAATGTATAATACTGTATAAAAAAATTACAAAATGATAGGTACAATATGCTATCACGTACATAAATTACAGCATAAGATATACTATATTTGTCTGTAAATATAAATAAGTAAAAGTATTTTAAAAACTGGACAGGAAATACATTAAACTCTTCCTAGGGGAAGCTTTGAGTGAAGGGCAGAAAGGTGAATGAGACTGAGTGTTGGATTAGTTACCTAGATCTTAAGCTTAAACAATAATGTTTTAGCCCTTAAAAAAAACTAAGTTATGATTTTAAAATTTGTTATTTCTATATAAGAAGAATGAAAGTTTTTGTTACACTATTCTTAATATTTTTCTGGGTTTTTAAAATGTCTTAAAAGAAAAATATTTTTCACTCCAGCCCCATTAAATAAATTTACAAATATTTTCAAAATATAAACTTGAATTAAGGACATTAGCTATTGTGTCTGCATATCTCAATGCAGTTCTGAATATTTACAGGGTATACTGTATAGTAAAAATGAGGAAAATAGTCTATGACATGACTCTAACAAGAGTAGTCTATATACTTTCCTTAGTAGGCAGATGCTTGAGCAAATTGTAATATGATTTGAGCTGTATTTTTAGAAGTATTCATCTTGAAAACTTGTGTAAAGGAAAGTGAAATGGAGAAATAATTTTGGATTCTATTAAAGGCGTCTAGGCCAGAAGTAGTGTTAGTATTAATAAATGATAACAAGTAATAAACATGGAAGGAAAAGAGTAAATCTGTTTTCTCTCTCAGCCTCCTTTACTATCGTATCAAAGCACTAACGCTACTTTAAAAATGTTGATTAAGTGCAAGATACATTATGTTAATTCTTAACTCTTCAATGGAAATGTTCTCATTAACTTTGAGAATTAAACAATTAGTTTTTGTAAACTGTCCACAGATAAATTTTAAGCCATTCAAGTATGAATTTGACATTGCTATTTTGTATATTAATCTACCATGACCAAAATATGAGAGGTTTGTAACCCATAGTATTTACAAAATTAACATCTACTGCTCTTAGATTTAGACATTTATAACAAAAAACTTTTTAAAACAAGATATATTGAACTATAACTTATCACATGCCAGTCACTGTAGTAGCATTTTCTGTGTATTTTTCTATTTAATCTTTACTTCAGCATAGCAAGGTAGACATTATATTATATCCCCAATCAACTGGGACCTGAGGCTCGGAGATGTGAAATACCTTGCCCAAGTTCAGACTGAAGCTAGTAAGTGGTGATGCTGATATGCAAACCCAGACCTAATTCCAAATTGTATGCTCTTTCCACTACCATCCTAATCTCTTCCGCTGGCCAACATCATTTATTTATCTCATAAATGAAATCCCAAGTTCCAAGTGGTGTGAATGTTGACAAGACTATTGTTATTAAAACATCTTTATTCTTTCAAAATAGGGAGTTATTTTTATTTAAAATGTTTTTATAAATAATTTTGATAGGTTATACTATCTGTTTTAGAGCCTTTAAGAACAGCTATTTAAGTTTTTTAAACCCTAGTTCTCAAAAGGAGGTTAACAATACTATTTATCTCACAAGACTGTTTTATTAATGAAGACACTTTTAATTACTGTCATAACTTACTAATGGAGATTAAATGAGATAAAACATATAAAGTGTTTAGCAAAGTGTCTGATACATAGTTGGTGTTCAATAAATATTAGCAGTTATTATTTTTATTATATTTTATAAGTATTTTATTATTGGGACAGTGCAAGTCTTTGATAAGAAACCCAAAATATCTATAACCTTCTACAGCACAAGAGGATTATATCCTTGGTACTCAATATACAATCATGGAGCATCCATAATCTTAATTTCAAATGTATCTACAAAAACATTACCTCTCTTCATCAAATTAACAACATGAGAATCATCTAACCAGTCAACTAAACACTGGAATTATACACAGTACTTTAATTTTATAACAATTAATTTTTTAGGTTAGTCTGACATCTAGTGGAATTATCATAGTCATTCAAAAGATTTAAAATACATACTTTAAAAAAACTAACAATATTCTATTAAGTAAAAGATCAATATCTAATGTAATCTTTAAAATAAAAAAGGAAAAGAAATTTGAGTAGTGCCTATGTGTCAGGTACTTCCATAAACCTTATCTCATTCATTTGTTCAGAGTAAGTATTTAGTGCCTGCTATGTGCTAGGCTTGTATTACATAAAACATTTTTTAAAGCAAATATGATTTCTGACCTTTTTGAGCTTATAGATTAGTAGGGATTAAATTACACAAATTATTATATAAATGAATATAAATTGTGTTTAGAGACATGAAGGACTTACAAGGGAATCACTAATTTAGTACGGAGTTTAGGAAGGGCCTCTCTAAGAAAGTGATGAGCCAACTCCTAAATAATGAGCAGCAAGAGAGATTTAAGGCAGCAGGAATAGCATAGGTGAAGGTCCTGAGGTGGGAAAAGATTTGTTATCTAAAGGAATTTAAATAAGGGCAGTGTGGTTACAGTTGTGAATAAGGGAGACAGCTGTACTAGATGAGGTGAGGAAGGTAGGTGGCAGTAGGTTAAACAGGGCCTTGTGAAAGTGTTGGCCATTTTGGGGATTCATGATTTTATCACTTTATGATAGGTATAATAGAAATCATTTGAAGTACAGTCATCCCTTAGTATCCACAGCGGATTGGTTCTAGGACGCCACTTTTCCCCCTTGAATGCTCAAACCCCTTATATAAAATGGCATAGTATTTACATGTGCCATACCTATACATATCCTTTAAAGAGATGATACGTTAAATCATCGCTACATTACTTATAATACCTAATACAATGTAAATGCTGTATAGTTATTATACTGTGTTGGTTTTCATTTGTATTGTTTTTATTGTTATGTTGTTGTCTTTAATTATTCCTTTGTTCCAAATATTTTCTATACCTGGTTGGTTGAATCTGTGCTTTCAGAGCCCATGGATATGAAGGACCAATTGTGGTTAAACAAGGAGAGATAATGAGGTATATGGTTTTTTAAAACACTCTGGCTCCTATGCAGAAATGAAATGTAAGAGGATGAACATGAATGTAGGGAGAAAAATTAGGACCATTTAGGAGAGTATTTCAATAGTCCCAACAACAGATGGTTTTGGCTCAGACTATCATGGTTGCTGTCCGTAGATTCAGATCTTAGTGATGAATTGAATATTGGGAGGGAGGGAGGGATGAGGAGCCAGAGAGCATTGAAAATAGTCCCAGATTTTGATCTTGAACAACTGAGTCGATGGAGGTATTAAGATGAGTAAGAGGGGAGAAATAATATCTTTAAGGATAAGATTAAGCTTTTTTATTTTTTAAATTTTATTTATTATTTTTTAACACAACATCTTGCTCTGTTGCCCAGGCTGCAGTGCAGTGGTGCAATCTCAGCTCACTGCAACCTCCGCCGCCTGGGCCTGGCTAAGTTTTGTATTTCTTGTACACATGGCATTTTATCATGTTGCCCAGGCTGGTCTCAAACTCCTGCATTCAAGCAGCCTGCACCTGCCTCAGCCTCCCAAAGTACTAGCATGAGCCGCCATGCCTGGCCCAAGCTTTTATTATCAAGGTACATTTTTCAAGGTAAACTGATTAGCTGGCAGCAAAGAGGTCAGTCTAGGCAGTCTGTTCTTGTGAAGGTTGTCCAGGCATAACAAAGAAGACAATTTCAAGTGTATTGGATTATTCCCAAAACCTGCAAGTTTACTGATGAGCATAGTGGAATAGACTGTCCTAGGATTATGTCTATCAAGACCCTTCCATTCTCCACCTTCGTTGAGCCAGGCCTGCATCATTTCACTCATCAGTATTTCTCAACTCCCTCCTTTTGGTCAAAACAAACTCCAAAAGATGCAAATTTTACAATGAAAGGTTCAGTACCTTTTGACTTAATATTATCCACCTGATATCAACCTAAAATAATCAATGTGAAATCTTTAGATTCCATTCATTGTTCTAGGTGACTAGAGAAGCCAGGACAAACCATACAGGGTCTACAGGCCAGGTTACAGATTTTGTTCTTTATCCTAAGACTAATGAGACATCACTAAAGGATTGAAATCAATAGAGTAACTTGATGAGAATCTTTATTTTAAATTTTCTAAAAGTTTTTATGGTATTTATTAGACAATTGGAAAATTGCTCTCTGGATATTTTCTAACATTAAGGAACTGTTGTTAATTTTATGTGTGATAACGGTTTTGTGGTTACGTTTAACCAAACAAAAGAGTTCTTATCTTTTAAAGATGTACATGGAGAAATGTTAATAGATGAAATGAAAACTGGAAGTCATCTGTGTATAAATAGATACATATAAATAGAGACAATTTTCTGTTTTAGAGTGAGAAGAGTTATGAAATGTATCTTGAGGAACTTCGTCAATTAAAGGCCAGAAAGATGAGGATGAGCAAAGAAACCAGACTATCTATTGAAAGGTAGAAGGAAAATCAGAGAAGTGTTGTCATGGAAACCAAAGAAAGAGAGATTTCAAGAAAGAAATAATGCATACAAAGTTAACGCATTAACACAGCACCTGGAATATGGCAAACATTCAACAAATACTGTGTTTATTATGAGGATGATTGAGAAGCAAGTGGTACAGAATATCAAGTGAAGGTAAAAGGTCAAGATGGTAATCACCGGTATCTTAAAGAGAGTAATTTCTATGGAGTGGTAGGATAGGAGCAGAAACTACATTGGAGTGTTTCAAGGGTAAATGGGAGGTCCAGATATTGAGACAATAATTGGAGATAATTTTTTCAAGATGTTTCACTGATGTGGGAAGGAGATAAACAAGAAAGTGGCTGAAATAGGGTTGTGATAGTAAGTAGAAGCAGTATTTGTGTTTGTGACAATTTGGGGGAGGAGAAGTTTAAAAATAGGAGAGACTGGCCGGGCGCGGTGGCTCACGCCTGTAATCCCAGCACTTTGGGAGACCAAGGCAGGTGGATCACGAGGTCAGAAGATTGAGACCATCTTGGCTAACACGGTGAAGCGCTGTCTCTACTAAAAACACAAAAAATTAGCTGGGCATGGTGGCGGATGCCTATAGTTCCAGCTACTCAGGAAGCTGAGGCAGGAGAACAGCGTGAACCCAGGAGGCAGAGCTTGCAGTGAGCCGAGATCACACCACTGCACTCCAGCCTGGGCGACAGAGCGAGACTCAGTCTCAAAAAAAAAAAAAAAAAAAGAAAGAGAAGGAGAGACTGAAATGCCAGTAAAAATTCTGTAGAAAGGGGGAAAATGAAAATATAAAAGTGAAAAGGGATAAACATATGTGTTTTAAGAAGGTGGGAGACATAGGATCCAGAACACAGAAGGAAAGGACTGTTCTTTGATGGACAGAAAGACATCTGTTTTATTGTAACAGGAGAGAAGGAGAAATGATACGAGCAAATGTAAGAAGGTTGAAAAGGTTCTGTTTTCATTCTCCCTTACCTGGGAAGAAATTTCTTTGGAGTATTTCTCAGAGCCCTTTTAGTGTCCAAATCTGTGGAATTTCCTGTTCTTATTGTCTTGTGCAATATTTTATATTATAGATCATTACTTTTAAAAAATTCGCTCCTTTTAAAAATATATTTCAAGCAGACAAAACAGTCTAAAAATAATATAATAAATGCCCACGTATACTAGCTTAAAAGATACAAAAGAAGTGTCAATTCCTTTCTCTTTCTCTCATAAATAATTATTATGTTGAATTAGGTGTTTATCATTCCCACACTTGTTTTTATACTTTTATTAATTACATGTATCATATCTGTATCAATAGTATATAATATACATGACTACAGATATAATAAATATAAATATATCTTTAAGCAATGTAGAATATTGGCTGAACTATTTTAGTTTTCAATGTCAGTCAAAGAGGTAAATCTTTTCAGTCTGAAAAGTGCCATAATTTGGTACTCTTAATTGATAGTTTAGTGGGCATCAAATTCTAGGTTTATAAGTTTATTAGTTTTTCCTTAGCTCTATGAGGATACTATTTCCTTAACTTCTGGCTCTTAGTATTATTCTTGAGAAATCTATTATTGCTCTATTGCTGACCTAATTATTTCTTTGTAGGTAATCTATCTTTAATATCTGATTTCTTTCTAGATTTTATCTTCGTCATTACAGCACTACAATTCACTGCTTTCACAATTTCAATGTGCCTCAGATGTACTTCTTTTTATTTATTCTGCTTCAGATTCTTTGTGAGACAGTCTTTCATCAATTTGGGGAAATTATTAACCATTATCTCATCAAACTTGTCTCTCTCTCACTCTCCTTTCTTATCTTGCTTTCTGAAACTCTTGTTAGATAATGTATTGAGGGTTCTCATTCTATCCTCATTTTTCTTAATCTCTATTTTTCATTCCCTATTTCTCCATACTGTCTTCTATATAATTTCCTCAGAACTATCTTGCATTTACTAATCTCCCTTCATCAGTATCTAATATGCTGTTAGTTAGTCCATTAAGTTTTCATTTTAATGACTTTATTTTAAATGTATAGATGTTAAATTTTTTCTTTAAATTGAATTTTTTTTTTATACTTTAAGTTCTAGGGTACATGTGCACAATGTGCAGGTTTGTTACATATATATACATGTGCCATGTTGGTGTGCTGCATCCATTAACTCATCATTTACATTAGGTATATCTCCTAATGCTATCCTTCCCCTCACCCCTTCCCCACAATAGGACCCAGTGTGTGATGTTCCCCTTCCTGTGTCCAAGTGATCCCACTGTTCAATTCCCACCTATGAGTGAGAACATGCAGTGCTTGGTTTTCTGTTCTTGTGATAGTTTGCTGAGAATGATGGTCTCCAGCTGCATCCACGTCCCTACAAAGGACACGAACTCATCCTTTTTTATGGCTGTATAGTATTCAATGGTGTATATGTGCCACATTTTCTTAATCCAGTCTGTCACTGATGGACATTTGGGTTGATTCCAAGTCTTTGCTATTGTGAATAGTGCCGCAATAAACATACGTGTGCATGTGTCTTTATAGCAGCATGACTTATAACCCTTTGGGTATATCCCCAGTAATGGGATGGCTGGGTCAAATGGTATTTCTAGTTCTAGATCCTTGAGGAATCGCCACACTGTTTTCCACAATGGTTGAACTAGTTTACAGTCCCACCAACAGTGTAAAAGTGTTCCTATTTCTCCACATCCTCTCCAGCACCTGTTGTTTCCTGATTTTTTAATGATTGCCATTCTAACTGGTGTGAGATGGTATCTCATTGTGGTTTTGATTTGCATTTCTCTGATGACAAGTGATGATGAGCATTTTTTCATGTCTGTTGGCTGTATGAATGTCTTCTTTTGAGAAGTGTCTATTCATATCCTTTGCCCACTTTTTGATGGGGTTGTTTTTTTCTTGTAAATTTGATTGAGTTCTTTATAGGTTCTGGATATTAGCCCTTTGTCAGATGAATAGATTGCAAAAATTTTCTCCCATTCTGTAGGTTGCCTGTTCATGCTGGTGGTAGTTTCTTTTGCTGTGCAGAAGCTCTTTAGTTTAATTAGATCCCATTTGTCGATTTTGGCTTTTGTTGCTGTTGCTTTTTGTGTTTTAGACATGAAGTCCTTGCCCATGCCTATGTCCTGAATGGTATTGCCTAGGTTTTCTTCTAGGGTTTTTATGGTTTTAGGTCTAACATTTAAGTCTCTAATCCATCTTGAATTAATTTTCATATAAGGAGTAAGGAAAGGATCCAGTTTCAGCTTTCTAATTATGGCTAGCCAATTTTCCCAGCACTATTTATTAAATAGGGAATCCTTTCCCCATTTCTTGTTTTTGTCAGGTTTGTTGAAGATCAGATGGCTGTAGATGTGTGGTATTATTTCTGAGGCCTCTGTTCTGTTCCATTGGTCTATATCTCTGTTTTAGTACCAGTACCATGCTGTTTTGGTTGCTGTAGCCTTGTAGTATAGTTTTTTCATTTTGTTTTGTTTTGTTTTTTGGTTTTAAGGAGTGGAGAGTTTAATAGGCCAGGAAGAAGGGAGAAGGCAGAAGAAAGAATCTCCCCTGTACAGAGACCAAGGGTGGGGAGGCTCCAAAGCCAAGAGAGGAAACCCCAAGTACAATGGACACCAGTCAGGTATATATGCAGAGGCTGGAGGAGCTGGTGTCTGATTTGCATAGGGCTCAGGAGATTGGTTTGACTAGGCATGTCATTCACGTAGCCCATGAAAAAGCTGGTCCTCCCATCCTAGGCTTTTAATATGCAAATGTACGGCACCATGATGTTCTACACAAGTGGGGATACATGGGGGCAGCAATGTTGCCAGGAACAAGTGGGGCAAGGGCAAGAAGGCCACAGGAATTACCATGTTTGGGTGGACCCAGTTTCTAATAGCCTGCATTTGCATATCAAAGGTTGCCGGCCTTGCTCTAAGAGGAGGGGCTTTACAAGAAACATTTCCAGAGATACTTTAAAAAATGAAAACTTCCCAAGGAACCCTTTTCCTCTCTATTTGCCCAAAATAATTTCTTAATAACTCCTACAACATTCCTCCCCACCAGGGAGAGGTCACAGTAATTGCTGTTAGGGGGTTTGGAGCAATGACTTCTTCTGGCTACTTGCTGAAAAGGGGCATCGAATGGGGAAGAGCAGCTAGGGCTCCTCCTGGGGTGGATCTAAGGGTCCTCAGAAGAATAGCATGTCCATGTGGGGTTCAGTTTGCAGCACCATTTGGAGTTTGATTGCTTCTAGGTGAGAAGAAACAATTCGAGTTATAGTATTGAGTATACAGGGTCCAAATATCAAAACAAGACATATAAGCAAGAGAGGGCTTAATAAAGGGCTTAACCAATTCCATAAAGAAGATGGGAATTTATTAAAGAGGGATTGTAGTCATCCAGGGCTGAAGCTGGCATTTTCCCTGAGCCTGTCAATAATTTTGATTTGATCTTTAAGTAACTGTAGATTTTTCTCTACTTTACTAGAGGTGTTAATCATCACTAAACCCAATAAAAAGTCCTAGCAAATTCAGTAATAGTAAAACTTTTATGCTTCCTTTTTGTCAGTAACTATTATTCCTGCTATAAGGATAATAATTAAGCAAAATACAACAGCAATGGAAACTCTGTTCAATATTTCAGTTAGATGGTGCTACCATGTATAACCCTATTGCAAATAGTAGAGTGAGTATAGCAGTTCCCACAAGTGTGGTGTAGTAGATAATTTCCACATAAAATTTTACTTGCCAAGAGATAGAATTTCCCTTTGGCGGTCTGTGAAGCTTTGGTTTTATTTTCCCAAACAAAGAAACCTCCAGGTTATGGGTACCCTACTTACTTTCATTACCTGGCAGAATTTGCAGTATAATTGCCCAAAACTAGTATATTGATTCAGATTTTTACATTACCCATCCCTTTTTATTTCTTCCAAGCTACAGAAGATTACTACTTTATTCACAGGAATAAGAAGGATTAGTTTAAAATGTAGGCAAAAATCTTAAAAACAATTGAGACTAGGATTTAATGACAAATGTATGATAAGCTTTGGAGCAAAATTTTTCTCTCCAGTTCTCATTTTTGGTAAAAACTAATTATGAATAAACTTTAGTCTTATACTTGGCTTGATTATTTGCATGAAGTGCAGTAAGAATGGTTATTTCTACGTAGGTCTTTTGGATTGGCTTTGATGAAACTCTGTTCCACAAGGAATCTTAGATAAGACCTTTAAAGTCGAGCCCAGACATGGATTTGTGTCCTCAAATACCTGTGAGTTGGGTGACCCTCTCTTCATGAGGTCCCAAGATAAACTCGGAGCTTCCAGACCTGTTAGAAAGTGACATTCTTTATTGACCACAGGTTAGAAACCCTGTGCAGGGACTGTATAGACAAGGTATGAGGCCAGTTCTTCAAGGGGCTCTTATTGACTCTGCACATCAAGCTTGATTCCTTAAAGGGAAACACACCGTTTCAGCCAAAGCCTTGGTAAAATAACCAGTTTATCCAATTGTGTCCTGTTGACAAAGAAAAATGGATTCTTATTGCACCGATGCAAACAACTATATTGCCACAAGTTAAGAATACTTACAGGTAGTCTCCAAATTTTAGAGGAACCAGGTGGAGAAAAATGAACATGCTCCAAATTTTGTTTACAGTAGTATACCTTATTCAATTATTAATGGCCATAACTAGTTTAAACTAGTTTCCTTGACTCTGAAAAACAAAACAAGGATCAGCAATATTCCAAGCAAAAGTTGAAAAGGTTGCTTAAACTTTTTGAATGCAGTCCACTTAGTTAACTCTTGTTTTGCTTAAGAGTTGTGAACATGTCAGTTCTGTAACTGTCTTTATTTTTACAGTGTCTTGCTACTTTCCTCAGGTTTTAATCTTCCTTCACTTTTCATTCTATGTATCTTCTATTTGAAATCTTATTTATCACAGCTATGCAAATGACTCCAAAGTCTCTATCTTTAACCCAGTGTTCTCTCCCAAGCTTTAACCACATATTTCCAGTTGCTTTCTAGACGTTATTAGATGTCTTATAACTCAGGCTGTGAGGTTTATCTGACTACTCAAATAATGTATCCATTCTGTGACTTATGATGACACTCACCTCACTTGACACTTGGCAATAGCCGGTGTAGGTTCTCTTTGCATGTGAATAAGACTGCATGTCTCTGAGTACAGGAATCATGTTTTGTGCTTCTTAGAAGACTTCTGGATATCTTTAACCCTACCACGACCACTTGAATACTTCCCAAGCCAGACTTTCTTAGATTCAACTTTCCATGTCATCTCACATATGCTCATCATTTAACGAAAAAGATTATAACTTACATTGCTGTCCTTCATGGAATTTAGCATAGGAGTTGCTCATAGTAGGTATTTGTTAGACGATCAGATTGGAAAGTAACCGGCAAGCGGATCCTTTTAAGTTTTTCTTTGGTAACTTAAGAGCTTAAACTTATACCACATAATTTGGTGACGTTGTCTCCTTACTCCCATACCTCAAAGCGTCAGTAAATAAACAGATATTTACCTTTCAGGACAAGAAGCTAATTGCTAGTATGAGTCATATTAACCTAAATTCTAACAACGTGGGCCAACCTGTTATTTTACTTTTCGTTTTAGTCTTCATCTCAAGTCACAAGGTAATATCAGTAACTAAAGCATAAAATAAAATTATAGTCAAGCTTTATTTTCAAGTGGAATGAATATTCAGTCCTCAAAGTAAAAACATGGGCATAATGGGCAAGAAGCTCTTTGAAAGAGAATAGCATTGCCAGTAGCCTAGCACTTTTATTCGGGACTAAAGAGTGTGGTGAACTAAATGATTCCAGGATCTTAAGTGTAATAGGAAAGAAATTGTGTCATTCTGAGATGAGGAGAAGTTTTGGTTTGTTGGCTAACATCTATGGCAAGGCAGGCAGATTGTGTCAAAGGCTCGGTTGTTTTGTTTTGCTTTATTTTTCTTCCGAAATGGAAAGAGATTTACCCATTATATCAATCGTTAAACATGAAATACTACATAAAATTAATTAGATTCCTTACACATATTGGGGGGAGAAGAGACTGTTTTGTTTTTCTCCTTTTCTCTGCCTTTTATACAATGTATACATTCCTGTTGTAAAACACAAAGGCAGATTTTCAGTATATGGGATTAAATATGAACTTTCCTCTTTACCTTCCCAGTCCTTTTCCTCTCCCCAGTCTTTCTCTATATGTACAATTCTGTATCAGTGTGAATGTGTGGATATGTATTTATATCATTTCATAATAAAATGGAATCACACTGTAGGTATACTGTATGACTTTCTTTTTTCTCTTAACAATATAATTTAGAATTTTTCCATTTCAGTACAGATTTGTCTCCATAATTCTTTTAACTTTTCCATAGCATTTCACGTTGTGAATGCACTATACTTCGTAAAACCACTTTCTTACTGATTAACATTTCCAACTCTTTGGTATTAAAAACAGTGTTGCACAAAAGGCTTGTATACTTATCTTTGTACAAATATGCTTTAGATAGATTCCTATAAGTAGAATTGCTGGGTCAAATTTAAATTTTAATTAATATGCCAAATTACCCTTCAAAATATCCTTATCGATGTGCACTTCCTCAAATAGTGTTTGGGAATGCTTGTTTTCCTACGTACTCCAATAACACTGGACGTTACTGGTGACTCACTGCTTAACTGAAAGTAAAAATAATAAAAGCCATGTAAGTTGGTAGACAGACAAAGACAAGATGAAGGAAAAAAATAAGTTATAATTACCTCATCTTTAACATGGTAAGTTAATAGATGATGTCCAAGATTAAAACAGGTGGTTTAGAAAAAAGAAAAAGGAAGAAAACCTCACATAAAATGACTCCAAGAGGGGTCTTGTAGGATCTAGTACCTCTGTGGGAAAGACATAACATGAGGTTTATTCATTTTTTACTTGTCTTTTATTTCTGCTAAATTTAAATTAATTTAATTTAATACCTTTTATAACTTTCTCTTTTTCTTCTTCCTCTGTGTATGTCTCTCTCTCTCACTCAATTTTCGTTGTATTTACACACATAAACAGATATCACTGGCTGTTTCTGGATAGTGGTACTTGGATTGTTGGCTGCTTTCTTCTTTGTCCCTTTCTACGCTTTTTGAATATTTTAATGAGTATCCATCATGTTTATTAAATCAATAAAGGTTTTACTCTGAAATCCAAAAATAAAAACATGAAAGAAATGTTATACATGTGTGTATATACACATACATACACATGTTGAAAATCCAAGAAGTACAGAAAGATACAAAATAAAATGTGAAAGCTTCCTACCCTTCCCACTCCTTACCTCATATCTTCTCCCCAAAGGTAACTACTATATGTAGTTTCTTAAAATTATTTTTATTTAACAAGTTATGCATATACAAAGTACTTACATATCCATAGAACACATATTCCTTTTTATTTACACTAAATCACCCATACACTGTTCCATACACTTTTTTATTAATATAGTATCTTGGAAATCTTTATACATCAGCACTTACAGACACACGTCTGCTGCTGTTCTTTGAGGCCCCATTCATATATAGTGTTTTCAGTACATCTATGAGTCGTGAATTCCAGAAGACCAATGAGAGTACAAAGTAAATGGTTTTTTAAAACTGCCAACCACTTATGCTGAACAAATGACAGAAGGAAAAGGCAACCCATAGTTTCTCCTCCTTTCAGCCCTTCCTTACTCATCATCAGCATGCCGAAGGTAGAGTATTGGTGGAATATGCACATATCAAGAAATAAAAATTTTAAAACTTGAGTTAGTTTCGTGCTGCATTTCCACTCTTTTAGTAAGAACAAAATATATATGCATGCATGTACTATGAAATACAATTTCAATGATGATACATACATTTTAAACGCTGTTTTTTTTAATCTTTTTTTTTATTTCAATAGGTTTTGGGGTAATAGGTGGGGTTTGGCTACATGAATAATTTCTATAATGGTGATTTCTGAGATTTTGGTGCACCTGTTACCCGAGCAATGTACACTGTACCCAATGTGTAGTCTTTTATGCCCCACCTCCACACCAACCCTTTCCCCCGAGTCCCCAAAATCCACTGAAACATTTTTATGCCTTTATGTCCTCATAGATTAGCTCCCACTTATGAGTGAGAACATACCATGCTTGGTTTTCCATTCCTGAGTTACTTCACTCAGAATAACAGTCTCTAATTCCATCCAGGTTGCTATGAATGCCATTATTTCATTCCTTTTTATGGCTGAGTAGTATTCCATGGTATATATACCACATTTTTTTTATCCACTTGTTGATTGATGGGCATTTGAGCTGGTTACATATTTTTGTAAGTGTGAATTGTGCTGCTATAAACATGCATCTGCAAGTATCTTTTTCGTATAATGACCTTTTTTTCCTCTGGGTAGATACCCAGTAGTGGGATTGCTGAATCAAATGGTAGACCTACTTTTAGTTCTTTAAGGAATCTCCACACTGTTTTCCATAGTGGTTGTACTAGTTTGCATTCCCACCAGCAGTGTAAAAGTGTTCCCTTTTCACCACATCCATGCCAACAACTACTTTTTTTTTTTTTTTTAATTATGGCCATTCTTGCAGGAGTAAGGTGGTATTGCATTGTGGTTTTGATTTGCATTTCCCTGATAATTAGTGATGCTGAGAAATGTTCTTATATTTGTTTTAAAACTGGCATTGTAGGGCTGGGCACGGTGGCTCATGCCTGTAATCACAGCACTTTGGGAGGCCGAGGCAGGCAGATCACAGAGTTCGAGACCACCCTGGCCAACATGGTGAAAACCCGTCTCTACCAAAAATACAAAAATTAGCTGGGCGTGGTAGCAAGCACCTGTAATCCCAGCTACTTGGGAGGCTCAGGCAGGAGAATCACTTGAACTCGGGAGGCAGAGGTTGTAGTGAACCGAGATTGTGCCACTGCACTCCAGCCTGGGCAACAGAGTGAGACTCCATCTCAAAAAATAAAACAAAACAAAATAAAATAAAATAAAACTGTTATTGTACAACATGAAGATATATGGTAAAATTCATTCTAATAACTTAAATTATAATCTTTACTTTGTTTATAAAGACATTAAACAGCAAATAAAAAATAATATGACAAGTCAAAAGAGAATCACAAAATAAAGGAAAAAGTTTTATTTTAATACTTTTAACAGCACTTTCCTTTTGCTCTTGAACAAAGGGCTCCATACTTCTGTTTTGCATTGGTCCCTGCAAATTATGTAAGTGGCCCCATTTATCAATCTAAAAACTGAAAGGAAGTTTCAGTGAGCATGGGAGACTTTCAATTCTTGCCTTACAGCAGCATGGCAGACATTGATAGTTGCTTACCCTATAACTATTCTCTTTCTGCCTTGCTAACAGAAATCCCATTTTGTTCAGGATGACAATAAGTGCTGTCTAAAAAATAAAGAAAGATTTAAAAATAAAATACTAATTTCTATTATGATTGTGTACTTTCAACTGAATTTATATGTATCGATACATATAGATAGATAGATATGCATTTTTGACATGGATTTTTTTAAAGATATAAAAAATTAAAATACTTTATTTTTTAACAGGGCACATTTCCTTAATCAGTCTCTAATGCATTTATGGAGAACTAAACGACCCAATTCTAGCTAATGAGATGTGAACCAAAGTTTACTGTGTGGGGTTTATGAAAAAGCTGTTTTCTTGATTTAAGGAGTAAGAAGCAGACTCAGTTGACATGTGCCTTTGCCTTTACTTTTCATCCTTTTTCTGACTTAAAAACATATTTAATGCCTAGAATTACAGGAGCCATCTTGAGACATGAGGATGAAAGCTACCTGATAAGAATAGAAAAACAAAAACACAGAGGACTGCCTACCTCTGAACTTCTTAGAGGGTGAGAAAATAAATCAGTATTTGGGTAAGTCACTACAGTTAAGTTTCTGTTACTTAAGCTGAACACAACCAATCCTTAACCAATACAGACTAGATAACATGAAAACTCTTCTACTACAAATACTTAGAAATGCTGGGTAAAGAGCAGCAAAATAAATAAATAAATTAATAATAATGCATACTTGAACTTACAAAAAAAAAAAGACAGGGAAATATTCAGGTGGCAGAAATAAAAAAATAAACTAGACACCAGGGTCTTGAACACACAATATGACCTCGTCTGGAGTGGGGAAAGGATTGAATGAGGATGGTGCTTGAATGTTTAAATCCATGTGGGGATAAATGGATTTTTAAAATGTGATATATGTATACAATGGAAAACTATTCGGCCTCTAAAAAGAAGGAAATCCTGTCATTTGTGACAACACAGATGAATCTTAAAGACATTATGCTAAATGAAATAAGCCAGGCACAGAAAGATGAATATTGCATGATCTCACTTAAATGTGGAATCTAAAAAAGTTGAACTCAATAGAAGCAAAGAGTGGAATGGTGGTTAGCAAGCGCTGGGAGAGAGTGAGGGAGCTGGATGACGTTGGTCAAAGGATATACAATTTCAGTTACATAGGAGGAAAAAGTTCAAGAGATCTATTGTACAACATAGTGACTGTAGTTAACATGTTGTATTCTTCACAATCACTAAGAACTGACTTTAAGTGTTCTCACCATAAAAATAAGTATGTGAGGTAATGTATACGTTAAGTCACTCAATTTAGCCATTCCAAGATGTATACATATTACAAATCAGGTTGTATACAATACAGTATATACAATTTTCGTTTGTCAATTTTCATTAATTATTATTATTATTTAAGATGGAGTTTCGCTCTTGTTGCCCAGGCTGGAATGCAATGGCATGATCTCAGCTTACTGCAACCTCCGCCTCCTGGGTTCAAGTGATTCTCCTGTCTCAGCCTCCCAAGTAGCTGG
Source organism: Theropithecus gelada (assembly GCF_003255815.1). Taxonomy (NCBI): domain Eukaryota; kingdom Metazoa; phylum Chordata; class Mammalia; order Primates; family Cercopithecidae; genus Theropithecus; species Theropithecus gelada. The sequence continues at coordinate 114,561,708 of NC_037668.1, forward strand.
GATTACAGGCACTCACCACCACACCCGACTAATTTTTGTATTTTTATTAGAGACAGGGTTTCACCATGTTGGCCAGGCTGGTCTCGAACTCCTGACCTCAAGTTATCCACCCACCTCAGCCTCCCAAAGTGCTAGGATTACAGGTGTGAGCCACTGTACCCCGCCTTTATAATTTTTAAAAATACATGGTAACTTGTGATAAGACCATGGGCCCTTGGTGCAAGCAGAAATCAGTTAAGTGTGAGCACACCCTGTCCCCCAACTTCATAACCTCACACACACACAAAAGTTAAAAACCCATGAAATTCTGTACCCTCAATGAAATGGTAGACTAGATAAAACTCACTCCCTGGCATAGCAAGAAGCTTTTCTGTCATGGCACAAGCTCTGAAAGAGAAAAAAAAAACAAGGCAGATCTATCTCCCTTGAGAATTTGAATCATAATTTGTACTCCCATTGATCTGGGTTCAAATTTATAATATCTGAATGATCGTAGAACTTCCAAGCCAAGAAAGAAATTCATATAAAAATTGCTCACTAGTCAGTGATAACCTTACAGGTCTCTGACAGAAGAAACATTTTTTTTCTACATCACTAAAAATAAGCCGAAAAAAAAAAAAGGAATCAATGTACAAAGCAAAAGGAATCAATCCACAAAGAATAAAAGTCATCAAATATACAAATATAAGTGTTAGACCCCTAAATGCAAAAGGATTTATCTATATGATACCATTTATGCAGTTTAAATATATAACATAGTAGTACCCTTTATAGATAACATACAAATTCAGTGAAAGTACAAAAACAATAGATATTAATCATACCAATTTAAAAATAGTGGCTAACTCTGGGCAAGGAATAGTGTCAAGAAAAGCCTGAAGAATTGATCCAGACTGAATCTGAGCAACATGCCAACTGGATGCAGCACATGATCTTTCTTGGCTGGGATGTTTTTGCTGTAAAGACATTGGAATAATTGGCAAAATTTGAGTGGGGTTTCTAGGCAAAGGGTACACAGAAGTTTTTGTACTATTCTTGCAAGAGTTTTCTTAGTTTGTAAATTATTTCAAGTTAAAAAAAATTGTTTTTAAAAAGAGGATAAAAATGAGAAATAGGAAACAGTTTCAGAGAAGAAATTGCCAGAATAGATCAATTGGTGGTGGGAAATAAGAGGAAATAATCAAAGGGGACTCTGATTTCTGGCTTAGGTGATTTGGTGTGTATGATTCAATTTATCAATATAGGAAATCCAAGAAAAGAATTTTCAGGAAGAGCAAACTACAAAAGACTTGCCACTGGAAATATTGAATCTATGGATAAATAGGTAGTTGGAAATGGAGGTTGGGGGTGATGGTGTCACAAAAGAGCTTAGCACTGTAAACATCTTGATTTGATTACTTTCTTCACTTACTAAATCATTTGGGAATTCACTATGTTTCCAGTGCAAACCATAAAATATATAAAAATAAATAGGAAATGGACACTGCCCTTAAGGGACTCATATGTGGTAAGAGAAATAGAATCAATCTGTAGGCAAAGGGTAGAGAGTGATGGAGCAAGTTCCAGACGGTGACAAGTTAGTTCTCAACCTTGGTCACTCATTAAAAACACCAAGAGAAACTCCTAAAACATCCCAATGCCCAGTCTGCACTCTGGGACTGGATCCAGGCATCAGTGGTTGCTTAAACTCTCCAGGTGATGCCAATGTGCAGCCAAGATTAAGGGATCAGTGGCTCTACTCAGAACACCTGAGGCAACTATTCCTTTGAAACATTTGGCAATGATGGAGGAAAGAGTGTGGAGAGAACAGGAGGTGGAAATAAGGAAATTTGATTCAAGAGGCTTCTACCAAACAGAGTGATGATTTATACTTTCTCTGTAAAGAAAGTGAATCAGCTGGGCGCGGTGGCTCACACCTGTAATCCCAGCACTTTGGGAGGCTGAGGCAGGCGGATCACTTGAGGCCAGCAGTTCGAGACCAGCCTGGCCCACATGGTGAAACTCTGTCTCTACTAAAGATATAAAAAACTAGCCGGGCGTAGTGATGCATGCTTGTAATCCCAGCTACTTGGGAGGCTGAGGCAGGAGAATCCTTGAACCCAGGAGGCAGAGGTTGCAGTGAGCTGAGATCACACCATTGCACTCCAGCCTGGGTGGCAGAGCAAAACTCTGTCTCAAAAAAAAAAAAGAAAAGAAAAAAGGAAAAAAGAAAAAAAAAGGTATCAAAGGCTAAGAATAAGGATTTATGAAAATAAGGTAAGTGTTTTATGGAGAATGGGGAAACAGGATTATAGCTACAGAGGGTGCAAAAGAAAGAAGTAACATTGTTGTTTTTCCAAGACTGGGAAGATGGAAACACTTGAGGATGAGGATTCAGGTACAACACCGTGTCCACCATTAAAGGGGAAATTTATTATTATTATTATTATTATTTTTTTTTTGACACAGCGAGGGTTTTTACATTCCCAGACCAGGGTGAAAAATCCGCTGTGATTCAACAAAGCCCCTACTCTGTGCTTGGCAGCCAATCAGCCACTGTGGGATGGTGACCTGAGAGTCCCGGACCTCATCCTGATGCCCCCATCTGGAGACTCTCGGGACACAGCAGGTGTGGCGTCTGGGATGTACTTTATTGGACAGTGGTGGCCCAAGTTTTGGTCTGGAAGCACTGGGGCGCTGGACCCCGGCACTGAGTTTGAGGAGGCCCGGAGTTCAGGGCTGTTTGGAGCGAGACCACAAGCGGCTGGTGAGGGAGCCGAGGAAGAGGTTCTGCTTCTTGGACTTGGAGAGCTCGGCCAGGCGCTGCTGCTCCTCCTGCTCTAGCCGGCTTTGCTGCTGTTTGAAAGCTGCCAGTGGATCATCCTCCAGGGCGTAGTGCTCCAGCACGTTTCGCACGTCCTCCACACCGTTCAGTGCAATAGTCTTGAGGAAGGCAGACAGGTCCAACAAGACCCGGTCGTCAGGGTTGCCGTCCCGGGGCTGCAGGGTGACGCCATTATAGGGCTGCAGGCGGAAGGCTTCCTTCTTGCAGTCCACAACTACTACTCTAGGTGGGTCCCGATTCAGACATGAAATGTCCTTAACATGGTGTCCATTCATGTATCTTGTGGCTTCCCGGAATAGGCGGTAGGAGATGAAGCCGTGGGGGTCCACGCTATCAATGAGTGGAAACGTAGTCATGCCAGTCTCTGACGTAAAGATGACAATTTCATATAAAGGGGTGAGCTGCTGGAACAAGGTCTCGATGCCTGGGCGCTTCTTAAACCTCCAGCCAGTGGCCAGCGACCACTCAGGATGCAAGAGGACGCCGGTGAGCTCCAAAACGAGCGTGTAGGGTGGCTGGTAGTACGGCTCCTGCAGTGGGTCTGGGAGAAGGCAAGGGCCGGTGGGCTTGATGATCATCTGTCTATAATCTTTGAAATATTTGTATGTCCGGCGCAACTACTGTACCAGAATTGGATCATTGTGGAACTCATGAGGAATCTTGGCACCATTTTCGTCCACTGGGTTGTTTCCAAAGATACAGACGACGCTCACGGTCCCACCAGCTCCAAGCAGCCCAGCAAGCCAGAGCGCAACTTTTTTGGCATAGCTGGGACCCCTCTGAGCCTGGCTGCTGCTGTGGCCCTTGTGCCTTAGTGCCCCCGCGTCTCCGGATCTCTGCGGCCTGATCTGGGGCCCGGAGGGGCGGCGTCGCCAACCTCGTGCACAGTCCCAGCGAGCCGAGTCGGAGCCCGCTCCGCAAGCGCGAGAACAGCGCTGCTGAGGCAGCCATCTTGCCAAGGGGAAATCCTTTAATGGGGGTCACGGTGGTGTGATCCTTTTATAGAGACGAGCATAGGTTACGGCAAATATACCTACTTTAAAAACAGCGCTCTGGGAAGAGGGTAAGTGCTTTTCCACATAAAGATCTAAAATAGACAATAAATGAGAAATGGGATTTTTTTATTATAAATTTATTTTTCCATATTTCTGGAAAATTAGAGACATGGAGTATTTCAAAGCTGGGAGATTCCATTATATTGGAGTTACCTTAGAGAGGGGGCTGTTTCTGCCACCACAACAAAGAATGAAACAACACAAATATTTACATGTTTTCTTCTTGTCCTCATAATGCTTTTACTGCACTCGTCTTTTCACATCTATTGCATCTGTGACTGTGGTTTCAGTGAAACACGGAAGCCTGAATGTGAGCTCATTTCATTGCCTGCTGCACAACCACACAAAACAGAGAGTATTTTCTTATTCTTGAAATATGATAGCAACATCTCCTTCCATGCTTGTACCTGTTTTAATTCCTTTCAAGCAGAGGCTGTATCGTGAAGGATGCTTAAGAAGTTAATTGGAATGACAGGATTTGGAACGGATGTCATATCATATTCTCATTTGTTATTAAAATTAGTCACAATTAATTGTTAAGGGCTATGCTGTGTCGCTCGCCATCTTTGTGTCCTCCACCTGGCACTTTGCTTTCACACAGTAGGCACGTAGTGTTGAGGTCCCGGAAGGTTGTCAAGTAACCGACCGGGAGCTTGAGGGCAGGACACTGTCTTGTTCAGCGTGGTATCTCCGACACTCGATTCAGTGCCTGGCACACAGGAGGTATTCAGTTATGCTAAATGAATGAGCAACCGGCTCGGTGGGGGACAGTAAATCCAACCCTATTCCGCAAACGTTCGCTGTGCGGCATCCAGGCCTCAGGGACCAAGTGGGTCGCGCGGTGCCATACCTGTCAGTTCAAATTTCCAGATATTGTAATTCTACGCTGTAATTCCTATATTTACTCTTAAAACAAAAAGAGAAATGTGCGTCGCGTTCGCTCTGGGTTCTCGGAGGTTAAGTGCAAGCACGCAGAGGCGCTGAGACCCTGCGGCTCTCCCTCGCCGCTTCCTCCACAGCAGCCGGGCGGAGCTCCCAGCGCGTCCCGGGGCTGCGCCGCCGCAATCCTCAAGGGGTCGCTGTTCCCGCGATAACCTCGAGAAAGGCTCCACCCCGCGGCCCGCGCTCGCTTCCCCCTTGGGGCCCGGCTCCACACTGCCGGGTTGCGGGTCCATCTCCGGCTAGCCCACGGGTCCCATCGTCGACGTTAGCGGCCGCTCTCCGGACCGACTGACCCATCCTTGGCGCCGCCGCCGCGGGCGCTCGTTCTCCTCCCTCGCCCCGCCTTCATCCACCCCTTTCACGGAAACGACAGCTGCGGCAGCGGGGCTGGCGCCGCCTCCCTCCACCTACCACGTCTGCCCTCGCCGCTGTAGCCCTGCGTCCCAGCCCGGCCGCGGCGCCTCCGCCTCGCCGTCGCTAGGTCAGCCGGCTCCGCCGGGCTGCCGCCCAGGATGAACATCATGGACTTCAACGTGAAGAAGCTGGCGGCCGACGCAGGCACCTTCCTCAGTCGCGCCGTGCAGGTATCCTGGTGCTGGGGGGAAAAGGGGTGGCGGCGCCCGGGAAGGTTGAGGGAGGGAACCCCAGCCCGACGCGGCGCCCCTGGCCTCGCCGACCACCCAGCGGGCCTGCTGCAGCCAGAGGCCTAGGAGATGGGCGCGGCCTGGTCCCCTCCCCGGGCCCGGCGGCGGTTTTCTGTCCCGCTCCTGCCCAACCGCCGCTCCACGGGAAGCGAGGCGGGGTGGGGCCGGCCGGGAGCTTCCTCCCACCCCTGCACGACACTAAGGCTGCACTGTCCGCCTTTCTAATCCCACGACGCCAGTGCTCCACCCCGGGGCTGGCGGAGGCTTACGAGTCCGTTGGGGTAATCGAGACACAGGCCATTCCTGCACTACCCCCCACCCTTTCCTTTCGTCTCTTACCCTCCCCTCCGAGTCCAAGAAGGGAGTTTCCTTTTCCTGTCCTTCAACCCAGAGAGCTGCCAACACAGTTTCCTCCGGCCCTCTTTCTCCCTGAAAGGACTGTCCTGGGCTTGGCAGCCCGCGGGGGAAATGGAGATCACCAGTTGGCGTTGAGGCTTTGCCAAGACCACGAGAAACCTAGGGTTGGGGGGTTCTCACTCTTTTTCAAAATGGGAAGCACCGGCTGTAGATCAAGGAGAGATGCGGGGAAATTTTTATGGCTATAGTCACAGTAGTATGTTTCAAATACACTTTAAGGGAAGAAGTTGACCACCTCTCGATATTCTGCAATCAAGGAAGTGTCAGTACTAAGGAACTTGGGCCGTTTCCCATAGTCATCACCCACATTATGCCAACTCAGTAAATCTGTGAACAGATGTAAATTTCACAACATGAATTGTAAACAATCTGTTGTTTAAGTTAATGGCATAGTCACGGTAGCAACAACTTTCTCTTTCGTAAAAAGAAAACAAAAATAATTTTCTAATATGCATACCAAATTGGTGCTGAAATGTAAATCTATTCTGTGGCTTTACTACTTTCCTTGCCTTTGCCCCAATTTTGTTGGCACAGTTGATCCTACATTGCACTATCCCTGGCAAAAGAATAGTAGAGCTAGAGCAAGGTGATAGCTGCCTGTATTATGAAAAACCTGTCAAGCACTTCGCAATGCATTTGACATATCTCCCGTCTTTTCCATAACTTTGCCAGATAGATGTTATTAACCCCTTTTATGTATGTGAGGAAGCACCCTTACTGAGGTTAAGAAACTTACACAGCTAGTAAATAACCAGGTGCTGTCTGACCTAGTACTCCAAGCTGCTTTTTCTTCCGGGATAAGCATTCCAGATTTAAGATAGCTAGAATAATAGAATGTTGTGGCCTAGAGAGACCTTAAAAATCATCTGGTACAATCTGAGCATTTCCATATCAACAAGCAAGTAACACTTTAGAGATGGGAAATTCCTTCTAGCTTTTGATTTCTAAGTTCTAAAATCTGCATGGTGAGTAATAAGCTAGCTGCCTTAATCCTTTTCTTCCCTTCCTTCCCTAAAATATGATATATTGTAAAGACATTGAACCTTTATAGTTAAAATAATGTTTTGATTTAAATTCACTAGCTTCTAATAGTTCAAAGACAAGGTGCAAGAAGAATGAGTGATTGAGGGTCTGAAATGAATTCTGATGTGTGAGACACTTGTACACTTTTAACATTGACTGCAATAGAGGACTAGAGCCTGTGGGTTTTTTTTTTTGTCCTAGTGCTCATTACCTGTAATTCTAGATGCTTATGAGGATTTGACACTATATAATGCTACTCTTTTAAATACAGTTAAATATGTTTCAGACATGTAATTCACACCCCTTAAAGAGGACACATTTACTAGAATTTAGTCTGATTTAAATTGTGGATAGACTCGATTTAAAAAATTAAATCTAGCAAAGCTCTCAAAATGTGTACTTCCCGAAGAATTTTAATTCCTTGTTTCAAATTCCTTAGGAAAAAGTTTAAAAATTTTTGCTAATCTGTTAGCCATCAAATAATTTTCTTTTCAGTCTTAAATATTTAAGTGTCTACTGCATGTCTGCTTGCGGCTACTATGGGCACTGGTGATACAGCAGTGAATAAAATCAGCAAAGTGTCTGCCCTCCTGAAGCTTACATTGTAGCAGAAGATAAGCTTGTAAATACATCAGGTGGTGATAAAAATCATGGCCAGAAGAATAGAATAACGGCAGGGATGGTGGTTGTTAACATCTTTATTAGTATTTTCTAACATTAGTATTGTGGTATAGATAGGATGGTCAGGGCAAGTCTTTCTAATAGGATGAAATTCAGGAGACCTCAAGGAAGAGACAGACCTAATTTTTTTGGAATAAAAGTATTTCAGGCAGCAGGAAGAAGTACAAAGACTGAAGTTACAGGGGCATTAAAGAGACCAATGAAGGAACTGTGGACATAATACAGGTAAAAGGCGATTGTAACTTAGATTACAGTGGTAGCAGTGAAGATTCCAAATTATCCAGTGAAGGTTCCAAATTATCCAGTATTGGCTGTTAGATTGGCTGAGAGAAAGATGAGTCAAGGATGACTCCAAGGTTTTGGCTTGAGCCATTCATTAAGGGAAAAATTTTTGAAGAAACAGGATCCTGTAATGTGTCCGCAGCTGTTAGAGATACATACTGAAATATTTATGGATAAACTTATACCATATCCGAGATTTGGTTTTTGTAGGGTTTTTTTTGTGTTTTATTTTTTATTTTTTTTGAGACGGAGTTTCGCTCTTGTTGCCCAGGCTGGAGTGCAACGGCGCAATCTCGGCTTATTGCAACCTTTACCTCCCCAGTTCAAGCGAATCTCCTATCTCGTCTTTCAAGTAGCTGGAATTACAGGCATGCACCACCATGCCAAGCTAATTTTGCATTTTTAATAGAGATGGATTTTCACCATGTTGGTCAGGCTGGTCTTGAACTCCTGACCTCAGGTGATCCACCTCCTTCAGCCTCCCAAAGTGCTGGGATTACAGGCGTGAGTCACCACACCAGTTGAGATTAGCTTTTGAATATTTCAGAAGAAAAAAAAAACAGGTCACTGAAACAACATTAACAGAATGTTGATAGTTGTGGAAGGTTGGTTATGGGTTCATGAGGTTTCATTGTACTGTTACACTTTTGTATGTTTGACATTTTCCACAATACTTTTTTAAAGATAAAATTTGTAAGAAAAAAAAGGATGCTTCTAAAACAGAACGTGTGAAATTTCGAATGCTATGTGGTGGTTTTCAACAAAACACTGCTCTCTCATCTCAGTATTTATTTCGTCCCTGAGTTTCCATATTAAATTGGATTGACATCAGTATAATGCCAAAGTACCAAGTTGCATGCTAAGAATAGCTTAAGAGCTATGCCAGTATCTCTTTATAAGCAGTAAGAATAGTAGAGAATTAAACGTTCATGTTTATAAATAATAATTTTCATTCAAATCAAATTGTACCCTAAGGAATATGCCAATCTTTGGTTGGCCAATGCCATACATTGTTTTCCATTTTACTTAAAAATTCCTAAGTTAAAAATTAAACATGTTTCTTGTTTTAAAAAAAGGTCAGATCAAACTAGTAAAGCACATAGATGAGTCCCATCACCGTTCCACTTCCCTCCTTTTAAAATTTGTTTTTAAGCCTTGGTACTTTAAAAAGAATGTTAAACTAGAATGTATAAATGAGTAGGAATGTTTATTCTTAACTAGCCCATTTGGGTGCTTGTTTGTAAGTACCTCAAGATGGTAAAATACAAAAGTATCAGGTAATTCACCCTTGCTTAATTGTTATTTTACTAGAGTTTTAAATGCCATTTGTTCTTTGAATCCATCTTTTTAGTCCAAACTTCTTAGTTGAGCATTAAATACTCCCTTACAATCTGGTTCTTTCTCTCACTTATATAAACACTGCATTCCAAATTATTTTTTAATTTTCAAAATATCTTGTACTTATTTTAGGCTTTTGTTCATATAGTTAAACTCCTCTTAAGTGTCCTGTCTGCCTATTCTTTCCTTTCCTTAAGATACAACTTTATTCATCTCCAAAATGGAGAGAGTAAAAAAAAAAATTAAAAAATAAAAGTAAAATACAGAAACTTTTTTGAAGATATAGCTTTAAATCCATCTCAGCTAATAAGGCTTCTTAGACCACAAGAGCTTGCTGTGAAATCCTGATTCATTTTCAATTCCGAATGAATAGGTGGCACTTTTCTTCTAATGAACTATTGTGTTAGATCTCTTGGAACTCTAAAATTCTGTTACTCTTTCACATCTTTAATAAGTTTGTATGTGCTAAGGCATCAACTCTGTTTCTTATTCCCCTCTCACAACATCTAACATGGTTCATTTTAACTTTTATATCATTTTAGCCAGGCAAATTACTATCCATATGTGAAGTTTAATCTTTGAAGGGCAACAATAAGCATGTTAAATAACAGTATCTTTATTAGAATTTTCTAACATTGTGTTTGCTGACCTTGCAATTAACTAATACCAGTATAAAATAATAAACCATTCAACCTGTATTTAAATTGAGTACCTCCTAGGTGCTTGGTGTTGAAAGATACAAAGCTGAATGAGACCCTGTTCCTGCCCTCAAAGACTTCATAGTAATAATCTCAAATTTGTCATAAATATTCTTTGTAGTAAATAGCCATTTTGTGAATAACTCTTTATTTGATAAATCTTTCAAGTGGATAAAGGAACAAGAGATGTGTTTTTAATTCAGAATTCTTACTGAAGCAAAACTTTGCTCACCATCATTAAAATAAGGGCATAGACTTTCTAAAAAGAATTTTTCAAATCAAATTACTTAGGGAGTTCATTTTAAATTTTCTAACACTTCCTCTAAACTGATTATTAAAGTCATGCTGTGAATTTCATGAACACCACCTATTTTCTAAGGAATATAGTTTTTAAAATATAGTTTTAAGCTTGGCCTTGATCTCCCATTTATTTCGGCAAGTGTCATGGTGTGTCTAAGCTAAGGATGTAAAGATGAATATGATGTTGCCATTAACTAGCTCCTGTCAGACCATCGCTGGAGTTCCAGCTTGGCCAAATAACTCTGTCAAGCGCTTCTGAAATCCTATTTCTTTTATAGAATTCACACTGTGACAACTTCACCATGTTTCTTAAATTCTAATAAATAAAATATGTCACATTAGAAATCCATACCTTTTCTTGTTACATAAAAACTTTGCATGTTTAGTGTTACTTAAAACTGTTTTCATATCCTTTGGTGCTATTTGCATTATTTTAGTTAAGTAGATAGAAGATAGTTTGTTAACCTGATGTTAAAATTCACACTTATGTACTACATGAGTAAGGTAATTAGAAAATCTATAACTTCTTCTTTTTTTTTTTTTTGAGACAGAGTCTCGCCTTATTGCCCAGGCTGGAGTGCAGTGGCATGATCTTGGCTCACTGCAACCTCCACTTCCCAGGTTCAAGTGATCCTCCTGCCTCAGCCCCCCTAGTAGCTGGGATTACAGGCATGTGCCACCATGCCCAGCTCAATTTTGTATTTTTAGTAGAGACGGGGTTTCACCATGTTGGCCAGGCTGGTCTCGAACTCCTGACCTCAGGTGATCCACCTGCCTTGGCCTCCCAAAGTGCTGGGATTACAGGCATGAGCCACCACACCCGGCCTTTCTTGAAAGTGTTTTTAAAGTAATGACAGAGCTACAAATTAATCCGAAAGTCTTAACCGCACCCAATTGATGTACTCCTAGTTGCTTTGCTACTATATTTAAAATGTTCAAACACCTAAGTCAATTTCTTTAATGTTCTTTGGAGACCAACTTACTGAAAGAACCTCGACACAGATAATGTATTTGAAGCAAAACTCCAGCACAGTGAAGTAGCAGTAATAACAGCTGACATTCCTAAATGGGCAAAAGAAGAAAGTAAAGTAATGCAACATGCACTAAATCAAGTGATACATATTTAAATAATTATGAATGAGTTTAGAACAGCGGTTCTCAGTCTTGGCTGCACTTAAAATACTTGGGGAATCTTTGTAAATGCCAATATATGAGCTGCACCCCAGTCCAATTAAATGAGAATCTTAGGGGTTGGATCAGACCAGACATCAGTGTTTTCTAAGGCTGTCTCAAGTAATTCTAAAGAACAGCCAAAATTGAGAACCAACGGAGAAAGATCCACTTTAGTTTACTAATACATTATTCAGAGTCTGAGTTACATATTTTCCAAGAAATTTAAATTTCTTTTAGAATATTACTCTTTAGTAATACTGGTGATTAGAGTTTGCGTTAAATAGATGTCTTTGATCACACCTATTTTACTTGCAGTGTTGTTTTTTTTTTTTTTTTCCTAAAAGTAGAGTTTGGAATCCAGGCTCCTTATTTAATAATGTGAGTATATGTGCCTATCCTGTAGTAAAAGAAGGATTACAGTGCCTAGTATAATGTAGCCAACTCAAAGACAATTCTTTCTGCAAAGCAATATTTAGAGAAAATATATAAAAGAGAGGGGATTAAACTTTCTGTTCTTATGTCACTTTGCTGTATTACAAATGAAATATGAAAAAAATTATGTATCAAATTATATTTTAGAAAACATTGAGTTTAATAACTTATTAAGATGACTTGTTTACAGTTTGCCTTTTATTTTAGGTTGTTTACACAAAAGTTCTTAATTATTAAACTATACTGCCATCTATTCATTAAAAGATATGCTTAAAATCAACTAGTTTCTGATTAATACCTATTATCAAGAGATTACAAAATTAGTAATGATTTTGAACTTGAGATGTTGCAAACTAAAATTTTATGGCTTAATTTACAATTTTTTAGTAACTTAGGATCTTTTTTTTAAAAGAAATAATAGGTCTTTTGCCCTTCTGAAAAGAGTGCCATTACTGTAATTTTGTTTTATGTCAAGGCAGTATTCTAGTAGATCATAAAATCCTTGAGGGCAAGAAGCACATCATATGCTGATCATCTTGCAGTAGAAGAAAATATATATAAGCCATAAATATTTTTGATTAGTAGTTTAAATATTAATTTAGTTGAGATAACTCATAATGTCTGTAGTAGATGCATTATTTACAATGCTTTAGAGAAAATGTATTAAATATTGTATTTGTTATCTTAATACAGTGTACTTCTGATTAATTATGGAAAAATCCTTTTGCTTCCACAATGATAAAATTGTGGGGAATATTATGTATTTTACAATTATATATTTAAGCAATAAGATTTAAATTTATAATTTCAATTCTAAAATGTGATAGAATTAGCAATGTCCTTATTTTGTGTCTTCCTCCGCTTTATTCATTCATGATAGGATTTAATTTACTTTTAATTTTGGTGAGTAATTATTGAATATCTTGTAGGAAGCAGAACTGATCTGGAGGAGAAAGCTGTCCAGAGTGCTGTGAACAGACATAGGAGAAAGGAAGCACAGAATATGATTGGATAATAGTAATAAGAATAGAAAATACTAATTTTGGAAATCAGCAAGTATTTACTGGAAGGGTAGTATAGTATAAGACTATGACTCAAACAGATGTGACACTGAATCCCAACGCTGACACCTTGGACAAAGTGTTTAATCACCCTGAGCCTCAATTTATTAATCTCTACAATTATTCTTACCTATATTTTAAGATTCTTTCTAGTATTTGATGTAGAATGCACAGCTTAGTTAATGGAATTTTTGAACATACACTACGCCTTGACACAGAAGTATAAGAAAGATGTAAATGGTCTTGTTGAAAAAATAAAACATTAAAAAAAGATATTAGAAAATAAGACTATATATAATGTGCTGAAATGTGAAACATAGAAACATTGTCATGTGACCCTTCCCACAGTACTGCTATTTTCCAAACAGGTTTTCTGTAATCAGACTATCTCACTCATGTGTAAGGGTTCCATATATCTTCTGAACTAGAATAGTTAAAAAAAAGAAGAAGAAGAAACCTACTAATTGTATATGTTTGTAGAATCTTTATCAGTTTACATATTTTCTTTCTTCCTCAGACTCATACAAATAAATCACTTCGTGCAAATACCCATCTTTGCTCTGTTATACTTTCATACTGTTTTTCACTAAAAGAATATTTATTTAATGAGATACCTGGGAGGCAGTATCATGAGAGTCACAAAGAAAGTATTAAATAATTAAGCAAACAGTCCTTTTCATCTGAAGATTGAAATGTTTTATTTTCCAAATAATTAACTTTCTAATTGCTGATTTTCCTGAAATACTGTCAGGAGAAAACTTGCCCTGAACCCCAGTTTGTATCAGATAAATTCAGTGACTATTTTATTTTATATTTATTTATTTTATTATTAACTTATTAATTAGAGATAGGGTCTTGCTCTGTCACCCAGAATGGAGTGCAGTGGAGTGCAGCTGGGACTACAGGTGTGCACCACCATGCCTGGCTAATTTTTTGTATTTTTTTGTAGAGACATGGTTTTGCCATGTTGCCTAGGCTGGTCTAGAACTCCTGAGCTCAAGTGATCTGCCCGCCTCAGGCTCCCAAAGTGCTGGGATTACAGGCGGGGGCCCCTGCTCCTGACCATAAGTACTGCTTTTAAATTATTGATGTGTTGATTTTTCTATTAATTTATTATTGGTTATTAACTGTAAGTTAAGGATTTCTACAGATAAATTAATATTTAATATGTGTGAGGATGATGCAAATGAGCTTAAAGAAGTTGTGCAACTGGAAGATAAATCATCAGGACTATACACTCTTTCCTTGGATCTTAACGTGGTTCATATCATTCAGTCACAGGTCGTTTGTTACCTACTCAGAGATACTGTTTCTCTAACTACCCCCATCTCACACTCCTCAAACTCTTGCTCCCCTGTCTAGGCCCAAGTTGCCCATCCCTCCCCCACTAAAGCCTTCCATGATTCTCCTGCTCTCCCTGAAGAATGAATTCTTTTTCTGTACTTGGATTTTTTATGTCATTCAGAAACAATAAAACCAACCATGTTGGTCCTCTTTACTGTCTTCGTGTCTTTATATCCTTATTTATCTATTGTCTGCCTTTGCCGTTAAAATGTAAGCTTCCTAAGAACAGAAACCTTGTCTGTTTTGTTGGCTGCTGAAACCCATGTATTTACAAGAGTGCCTAGCACATATGTAGGTGCTTAGTAAGTTGAAGTATTTGTTGAAGGAATAAACAAAATGAACAAACAAGTGGATAAACTGGCTTATTAAAGGGAAATTTATGCATGCAGTTTCAATTTTTAAGGTGCTAGAGAATTTTTTTTAGATCATTCTTTATAGGTGATGTTCACCTGAGTGAAAGGTATTCCCTTTCTTCCCTTCCTATTGGTCGCTGTATCTGGGAGTTATTTTATCTAGCCATTGGTGGTAGACTTTGAACATGTAAAAGTCTAGTAGGAGGTCTGTTGCTTAGAATCTCCAGGGATCTGTAAAGACTACAGGGTTCTCTCCTAAGAATAAGGTTGCATAGTTTATCCAGCTGACCTTGGGATCAGGGTTTGCTTTTGCTCAGTGCCCAATCCTCCAGCTACACTGCAAGTTTATGGGCTTAGGCAATAGCTTTGGAACTGTTATATCTGGTTCCACCCACTGGGTCAGGGGCTGGCTATAGACCATTCTCAATAAGACCCAAGGCTTTACAAAAGCTATTTAAGCTGTTATTTCTAGCCCCTAAAGAGGAAGCCTCAGTGGAGATTGTAACCAGAAGTCTAAGAATAGAATTCTAGAGGACCCTTCAGCTCAAGGTGCTGATAATAACCTGAAAGTATTAAACCAAGAAGAAAGATACTGAAAGAAACAATAAAACTCAGAAAATAGAGTAGCAAAAGAGATTTTTAAGAAACAAAAGGAGAAAAAGGCAAGGTGAACACTGTTTTGTCAGCCATAAGTGAGTCATTACTGAGCACAGAATTAGTGCTAGTGATATACCTGTGTGAAGATGGGAGAAAGCCACATATTCTAGGGGAAAATAATGCATGATAAACAGCTTGAGTCATCACCTCTAATGTTTAATTAAAAGTATCCAGAAGGCTCTAGATCTACACAGAATCCTTTTACCTCTTTATTATTGTATAGGCAATGCTACCTTTTCTCAAATACCAGTATATTCAATAATAAAAAGTGATTGTTGAGTATGTTTAACCACATTTTATGGTTAAAAGATGTCTTCATAGTATGAATAGGATATATTCCAAAAGTTAGTCTATAAATAAATTGCTGGAACATATCCTCAGCAGCTTTATAAATGACAGGTTTTATGGTATGTTCTGGGAAACTATCTAACTAGGTGTTATTAAAGAGCTAATAAGACATAAACCACAATAAACATTAACAGCTCTTTTAAAACTTAATAATTACAAGGCACCAAAGTGATTTGCATACACAATCATACTTAATCCCCCAAACACTATAAAATATGTATTGTCTCTCTTTTGTAATAGAGGGTACTAAAGAAAAAATATTCAATACATTGCTCAGGTCACACAGCAAGCAACGAAGTTAAGATTTGAATTCAGATCCAACTGACTCAAAGCTCTTACTCAAAAATCTTACCATTAATCGTAGTCTACCTAGAATAGGTAGTTGAAATAGTTGCACGCTTTATATACCAAGAAGTACACTTAGGTTTTCTATAGAATTCATACCATACATTTTAGCAGAACTAAAGGTATGTGATGACTGTAAGGTAAGGTCATCCACAAAAGAGGTATGGATAAATTACATAGGAGCAAAAAAAGTATTCATAAGCAGTGGCTTACAAAGCTGGAGTATGATTATTTGTATGTTTAGGATTGTTTAGCTTTGAATTTGCTTTTTACTTATTGATATGGTTCCCTAAAATTTATTTGCAGTATATTTAATTTTTGTTTTACAACCAATAACAGTTCACAGAAGAAAAGCTTGGCCAGGCTGAGAAGACAGAATTGGATGCTCACTTAGAGAACCTCCTTAGCAAAGCTGAATGTACCAAAATATGGACAGAAAAAATAATGAAACAAACTGAAGTGTTATTGCAGCCAAATCCAAGTAAGAAACTCTACCTCTTGTGTACCTTAAGTACTATTAGTGGGTTTTTTAATGTTAAAAAAAAAGTTTTAATGGCCATCTGAAAACATAGGATTTTTTTATTGTAGCTTCAGGGTCTGTGGGGTTTTTTGTGTGTGCTTTTGTGAAGAGGAAGTGATATAAACAGTTACGTACCTAACAAATTTTAAAATGACATTTTTTCAGTCTTTTATAGAATCCTTATAAAAAATCTCACTTTTAGGCAGTGACTTTGAATTTTAAGATTTATGAGGAGGTGTATATATAAATATGTTTTCCTTTTTCATCTAGGGAAGAATTGTCCCTAGATAATTAAGACAAAGTTATATAGATGCTTAACTAGGTACCATTTTTTCTGTTTAAGTTTTCGTGTGTGGTTTTTTTTTTTTTTTTTTTTTTTGAGACAGAGTCTCGCCCTGTCGCCCATGTTAGAGTGCAATGACGCGATCTTGGCTCAGTGCAACCTCCACCTCCCAGGTTCAAGCAATTCTCCTGCCTCAGAGTCCCAAGTAGCTGGGATTACAGGCATATGCCAGTGCGCCCAGCTAAATTTTTTTTTTTTTTTTTTGTATCTTTAGTAGAAATGGGATTTCACCATGTTGGCCAGGCTAGTCTTGAACTCCTGACCTCGTGATCCACCTGCCTCCCAAAGTGCTGGGATGACAGGCGTAAGCCCCTGTGCCCAGCCTATGTTTAAGTTTTACATTTTCACGTAAATTACTTCGTTTGATTCAAACAACTACTACATTTTCAGATTAGTCAACTCAATAACATTGCAGTTAAGGTGCACAATAATTGTTTAGTGAATGAAACTCATGAGTTAGCATCTTGTCCAAGGCAGCATAGCTAATTAGAAGTGGAAATTGGACTAGAACCTATCAACATCCAGTCTTTTCACTGTGAGCTTTGCATATCAAAACTGAAGAACAAAGGTACAATGTATGCTTTCCTTTTTTCCCCAATATTTGGGATCATGTTGTGATATGACATATGCTTGCTTTTAGATACTAACTTAAACTCCAAGCACTATAAATACTAGCAGTTCTCTATCATTTTAGTTAAATGGTAGTGACTTTTTAAATATGCCTTTTGGTTGAAAAACTTAACTGTTAAGTTCTGTGCTCAGTACCTGGGTAACAGGTTCATGTGTACCCCAAACTTCAGCATCATTCAATATACCCAGGTAACAAACCTGCATGTGTACCCCTTGCATCTAAAATAAAAGTTGGAAATAAACAAACAAAATAAGCTTTTTGCACTTTGAGTGAGTCCTAATGTCCTTGGACACCATGTAATATTTTTTATTCATTTAAGGCCATTTAAATTCTACACTCTGGCACTTTTATTAAAAGTAATGGACATTTTTCCTCTTGTTCTAAACATATTTTTCTGATTGGCAAATAAGCTCATTCACAATTGGTAAATAGGGAAATAAAATACAATTCCCTCCTGCCCCTGTTTTGTGCCAGGAAGTAGTAATAAGAATTGTTTTTGTTTTTTGTTTGTGCTCTAGGTTTTTTGTTTTGTTTTGTTTGAGACAGAGTCTTGCTTTGTCACCCAGGCTGGAGTGCAGTGGTGCAATCTTGGCTCACTGCAACCTCTGCCTCCTGGGTTCAAACAATTCTCCTGCCTCTGCCTCCTGAGGGTCGCTGGGATTACAGGTGTCCACCACCATACCCAGCTAATTTTTGTATTTTTAGTAGAGACAAGGTTTCTCTATGTTGGCCAGGCTGGTCTCGAACTTCCGACCTCAGGTGATCTGCCCACCTCAGCCTCCCAAAGCCTGGGATTACAGGTGTGAGCCACCATGCCCAGCCAATGCTCTGGTTATTAAGTTACACAGGTTTTGAGTGGCCAAACCCAACACTCCTTTTCTTGTAATTCCTGTGTTGTTTTCAATGTATGATGATCTGGAAATGGGTTTTTCAAAAATATGTTATGCAGAAATATATATTACATTGTAGCAGAATTGCCTGCATGTTTTAAGATTTTATTGTAACCTATTGAAATTAAATATTTATTAATATACCAAATATTTTATTAACTGAACGAAGTCAACGTAAGATTCCGTTTTAAACTTTTGACCAGATAGGTGGAAAAGCAGTCAAAATTAAGAATCAGAGTCAAAACACAAAACTTTTTTTTTTTTTTTTTTTTTGAGACAGAGTCTCACTCTTTCACCCAGGCTGGAGTGCAGTGGCACAGTCTCTGCTCACTGCAAGATGCGTCTCCTAGGTTCGAGTGATTGTCCTGCCTCAGCTTCCTGAGTAGCCGGGATTACAGGCATGCGCTACCATGCCTGGCTAATTTTTTTTTTTTTTTAGTAGAGACGGGGTTTCACCATGTCAGCCAGGCTGGTCCCAAGCTCCTGACCTCAGGCGATCTGTCTGCCTCAGCCTCCCAAAGTGCTAGAATTACAGGTGTGAACCACCACACCGGGCCAAAATGAAGTTCTGAAATTTAACTAGTGTCTTCTAAATGGTTATGTTTTAAAAAGCTCTTTTTGGTTTTAACTATTTAGAGATATTTGTGCTTTAAAACTTCTGATTTTGTACTAGAAGCTACCACAAAAGCAAGAATTATTGCCATACTCTATTTTAGGTATTATAACTAAGCCTTTTACCAACTCCTGAAGTGTTCTGTTACTGGTTCAGCTCATTTTTTAAATTTTCAGTGCACTGTGTGAAACTTCCACATGCGTAGGAATCTATGTGAGGTACTTAGAGGGAACCTATTTGACTTAGCTTCGATTTATACTTAATCATTGTTTCTGGAAACTTAAGCCATTTTCTCATTTGTTCCTGAAATACCTCTAGGTTGGACAGCATTGTAAATGTTAATGTCTTTGGTCTTAAGCATTTTGCTAACCAAGTGTTTATTCAGCTTTTATTTTTTCCCCCTTTCCATGTGTTCTAATGTTCTGTTATTGCATTTAACCTTTTGTATTTTAAACTTATTTTTAATGGTGAAATATTTTGAGTGAATGCATGCTCAGAGATAATATCTATACACTTGTGTACTTTAAACATAAACTAAAGCCAAGGCATCATATTGCTGATCTGTCTGTAGACTATTCCACGCCTGGATTGTTCTATTCCTTAAGCACCTGTGTCTATATTTAGACTCTAGGCAAGAAAAAGAGAGAGCAAATGCTCATGCTAAAACTGTCAGATGTAAGTCTTTGGTTCTTCTAGGTACTTTATATCTGTATTTTCCTAGCCAGAAATCCTGATTTTGAAATTATAAACGTACATTCAGAGTAAAAATTAGAGTTAAAATGCTACAAACAGGGCAAAGACACCTTCAATAAATATTAAGTGAATGAATCAGTCCTTTTCTGGAACTTAAAATCTTGTAGAATACTCAAATAATTATTTTATTTTATTTTAAAATGCTTTTGTGCCAAGATATTTTATCAAATTTCTAAAATATAATTTATTAGTTATATAATAGTCTAACATAAAATTTAAAATACATATTTATTAAGATATGTGCTGGAATGAATGCTAACTTTATATTTAGGAGACGATAAATGGCTGCTGATAGGGGAAAAAAACAATCTTCTAATTAGTTTTGCTTTTAGAAATCGTTGGTAATTTTAACCTTTCTCCTAGATGCCAGGATAGAAGAATTTGTTTATGAGAAACTGGATAGAAAAGCTCCAAGTCGTATTAACAACCCAGAACTTCTGGGACAATATATGATTGATGCAGGGACTGAGTTTGGCCCAGGAACAGCTTATGGTAAGTAAAAAGCAAAAAGTTCTGTTAAAGGATATCTTTATGTTTAGATAGAGATGTCATTAACATATTAGTAGGCCGGGTGCGTGGCTCACGCCTGTAATCTCAGCACTTTGGGTTGCCAAGGCAGGCAGATCACGAGGTCTGGAGATCGAGACCATCCTGGCTAACACAGTGAAACCCTGTCTCTACTAAAAATAACAAAAAATTAGCCAGGCGTGGTGGCAGACGCCTGTAGACTCAGCTACTTAGGAGGCTGAGGCAGGAAAATGGCGTGAACCTGGGAGGCGGAGCTTGCAGTGAGCCGAGATCGAGCCTCTGCACTCCAGCCTGGGCGACACAGAGAGACTCCGTCTCAAAAAAAAAGCAGTAGAACTGGTTTTAACTTCAAATTTATGTTAAAAATTTTCGATGAAGTGAGAAATATAGGCAAATGTATACAGTTAAATTTATTATTTAATATATTTAAGCATATATTTAGTTATTCAGAGAATTCACATCTCTTTTAGTTCTAAAAAGTTAAATGAATTCTTCACTTATTCTCCCAGTGATCTTACAATACCTATGTTGTAATACTTACGATATTGCAATTATTGTTTGCATATGTCTCTTCATTTTTTGAAAAAACTTTCTTAGGGCTTATTTTATGTTAAAGGTACTTGGCACATAATGCTTGAATTAATCAGTGCTTTTGTTATAATTTTGCAATAATGTCAGTAACCAAAAAATACTAACTATTGTTATCTCTGGATGTTTGGATTACATTTCATTTCTATTTTTCTCTTATGTATTTCAACTTTTCTATAGCCATGGTTTAGTTACACTAGCTCTATTAGTTGCTGTACAGACTTTAAATGTATAGCCCTGAAGCTCAAAGTTACACATCTTTATTGTCACTCTGATCTGATTTTCTTATAACATGAGATTTTCGGTAGCTTCTTTTCCTGTTGTTTATGTCTAATAATAATTCTCTTTATACATCTGCAAGATAATGGTCTTTGGGTATGAAATGGTAGGTAGATTAAATTAATTTCTACACATAGTTCTGATTTACAGAATAGTTTATACATTCTAGGATTAAATGAATTTTAAACTTTAGTAGTTATCTTTATATAAGAAGTAACCTAAATATTGTTGAATGCCACTAATCCATTGACAGGCTTTTTTAGATTCACAACTTTGAAACTTCTACATTGTGTTCTTCAAAATCTAATTTTTAAGTCTGAAAATGCTTAGAACTTCAAAATAAAATTATTTCTGAATTTTAACTGTTAATTTTTAGAAATACGTTACACATTAAACAGATGTTTTATTGCCTGCTTGTGCCAGGCTCAGTTAGATGCTGGGATCGTAAAGTTATGTGAAAGAGACCCAGCAGCCCCTTCCTTCACCAGACTGAAGAAGGTTTTAGCAGAGCATGAACATTAGTAAAGGCTTCTAGATTTTCTTCCCTTTTAAATCTGCTTAATCTGTTTGCACCTCTAGTAATTCTAGTGAATGTACTCTGGTTATCAGAATTGGGCTTTGTGAACCTATTACCTTATTAGTAATTAATAACTAAAAATTGAGTATCGCAGGCATGGGCTAAGCATTATATAGTATATATATTTACATATTAAGTAAATTTTCATTTATATCCTGCTTTTAAGATAGATTTTATTACTTTCATTTTAAAGACAAGGAAACAGGTTTGGAGAAGTTAATAATTAATCCACAGTCACAGCTAGTATAGTAATTCAAATGAAGATCTATTTGTATCCAGTGAGGGAGCTCTTAACTACTATCCGTATTACCTTCCTTATCAGTCAGATCCAAGCTTATTCTAAAATGAAGGGATTAAGAACCTCGGAGCTAAAGCTTATTCAAAGTAGAACTAAGAATGGAACTCTGATCTTGGGGTCTCCTTTCTTTCTACTCTACTTTCTACCTCTACTTTTCTACTGTACTTACCCTATTTAAGTATCAGAGTATATGTATTGCAAAAGCATGGATTTTTTTTTAACTTAAGATACCAGTATGCACTATTATTTATAGACACTTGAGATGGTAACTGCAAGGATGTAGAAACAGAGGACAAATTGTGACTTGATCTATTGGAAGCATTATTCTTTTATAAGTATAACCATAGTCACCCCTCAGTATCCATGGGGGATTGGATCCAGGCCCCCCACCCTGAGGATACCAAAATCCATGGATACTCCGGTGTCTTATATAAAATGGCATAGTGTTTGCATATAACCTATGCACATCCTCCCTTGTACTTTAAATCATCTGAATGTAAATGCTGTATAAATAGTTGTTATGCTATATTTTTTTAGGGAATAATGACAAGGGAGAAAAGTCTGTACATGTTCAGTACAGAGGCAACCATCTTTTTTTTATTTTTTATATATTTATTTTTAAATAGTGACAGGCCCCGCTGTGTTGGCCAGGCTGGCCTTAAACTCCTGGGCTCAAACGATCCTCCTACCTCAGCTTCGAAGTAGCTGGGACTACAAGCACATGCCACCACTGTGCCTGGCTCCTCAGCCATCCTTTTTTTTTTTTTTTTCCTGAATATTTTTGATCTGTGGTTGGTTGAACCCATGGATGCAGAACCCATAGATATAGAGGGCCGACTACACTATTTGAGCTGTGACCATAAATATTTTGGGGTATATCTGCCTTCTTTAGTCCCATTGGTAGAATTGGTACAATTGCCTATACTACAATAGGAAGTTTATCTTTGTCTCCTTCATTTAGACACTTATACTCTTAAATTTACTTTTGAAATAAAACTACCTTAATTACAGTTAATTCTATTTGATTTTACTTACAAGTGACAGCTAACTTTTAAACAAACCAAATTGCTGATTTATCTTACATGATTTTATTTTCTGATATTACCAGACAGCGATTTTTTAAAAATGTTTTTCCTTTGCAGGTAATGCCCTTATTAAATGTGGAGAAACCCAAAAAAGAATTGGAACAGCAGACAGAGAACTGATTCAAACGTCAGCCTTAAATTTTCTTACTCCTTTAAGAAATTTTATAGAAGGAGATTACAAAACAATTGCTGTGAGTTGAAAAGTGTCCGCTTTATTTAGTAAAATCATTTAGATGTATATTTATACTTTTTAATGAATAATTTGGCCTCTTCATGACTGTGTAGATGTAGTGGATTACAAAATTAAATAATCCAGGTCGGTACATGTTCACCAGAACACAAAATTAAACCAAAATAAAGGACTACTGATACATTTACTCCATTTGTGTGTCCTACAATGTTACTGAGATGCCTTTATCCCTTTTCATTCATTACCAACACTAAAATCTACAGAGAGGTTCCTGGAATGATTATGAAAATACGGTCTAAAATATCACCATAGTATATACCATGTAGCTCTTCATTTTTTAGGATTTTAACTTATTTTCTTAGTGATAGAGACTGAAAATTTTCTAAGATTTTTACAAAGCTGCTATTATAAATACTTCAAACTTTAATTTACAAATTTATTATTACAATATATTATTGAATATTATAGAAACTTTCTATATGTTCACAATGGATTTGTTTCTGTATAAATAAGTATTTGGCCTGAGACAGAAGAACTACCAAGTTAAAGTATGATTTAAAAGATACTAGCAGCCGGGTGCGATGGCTCACGCTTGTAATCCTAGCACTTTGGGAGGCCTAGGTGGGTGGATCACTTGAGGTCAGGAGTTCGAAACCAGCCTGGCCAACATGGTGAAACCCCATCTCTACTAAAAATACGAAAAAATTAGCCAGACGTGGTGGCAGGTGCCTGTAATTCCAGCTACTCGAGAGGCTGAGGCAGGAGAATCGCTTGAACCCTGGAGGCAGAGGTTGCAGTGAGCCAAGATCGCACCTCTGCACTCCACCCTGGGGGACAGACTAAGACTCCATCTCAAAAAACGTAAAATAAAATATAAACTAAACTAAAATAAAATAAAAGTTAGCTTAGTGCAATGAAATTTGACGTATGGAATCTTAAGATTAAAGCAAACTGAATTATAATAAACTTACATATTATACAGAAGCTAGAAATTCCCTGAATAATTCTAAGATACTATACTAATGTTTATTCATTATTCTGTAAATTTGAAATTCCATTTTGGAGTGGTTGGGTTGCATTTGGTGCTATGACACATTAATTAAGTGCAGTCTGCCCAATCCTTGAGGTGTACGACACCAGGCATCAAGGAACCTCGCCCCAGGCCTATGCTTCCTTCTTTCTAGGCACCTTCTGGATAATCTGTAACAATTTGAAACAGTTTTTCAATCTGGCCACTAATGACATTTTGGGCTTCACGATTCCTTGTAGAGATAGACTTGTGGAATGTGTGGCAACATTTCTGGCTTCTGGCTAGCAGAAGCCAGTAACATTCCTCCACCAGTTGTGACAACCAAAAAGGTATTGCCAAATGTTCCCGAGGCGGGATAGGATCACAAAATATTAAAACTGATATTCCTTTGTTTCCATCATTGCCTGCCATCTTTCCCAGACATTTATAATGTTTCAATTATTTTAAAATTTAAAACAGTAACAAGGGGATGGAAGGGAGGC
The DNA here is from genome assembly GCF_003255815.1 of Theropithecus gelada. Lineage (NCBI taxonomy): Eukaryota > Metazoa > Chordata > Mammalia > Primates > Cercopithecidae > Theropithecus > Theropithecus gelada. The sequence continues at coordinate 114,586,432 of NC_037668.1, forward strand.
CAGATACCTGAATGGTAACTTTATAGCCAAGTTTGTAATCATAGATCTTTATCAAATGATACATATGTTTACTAGGGAATAATACTTTAAATGTGTATGCTCTTACAAAATTTTAGCATCTTTAGCCTTTATTTTTTCTTTTCTATATTTATAGAAAGAAAGGAAACTATTGCAAAATAAGAGACTGGATTTGGATGCTGCAAAAACGAGACTAAAAAAGGCAAAAGCTGCAGAAACTAGAAATTCAGTAAGTAAATAGAAAAATATTTTTGATTAATAACTTTAAGATTTGTAAAATATTTTGCTAATATATCATGAAAGATACAGACTATTAACTTTAGGGTCTTGTTTTTTGTGCTCTCTAAACAAATTTATCAGAACTTAATACATCCAAATCAGTGCAAAGTAGTCGTATCAAAAAGGTGATGTGATATGGCCAGGCACAGTGGCTCATGCCTGTTATCCCAGCACTTTGGGAGGCTGAGGCAGGCCGATGGCTTGAGCCCAGGAGTTTGAGACCAGCCTGGGCAACATGACACAGCCCTGTCTCTCTACAGAAAGTACAAAAATGAACGGACATAGTGGCACCCACCCGTAGTCCCAGCTACTCAGGAGGCTGAGATGAGAGAATCTCTTGAGCATGGCAGGTGGAGGTTGCAGTGAGCCAAGTTTGCACCACTGCACTCCAGCCTGGGCAACAGAGCCAGACCCTGTCTTTAAAATAAAAAAAATATATATATATGTATATGTATATATGTGTGTATATGTATATGTGTGTATATATGTATGTGTATATATGTATGTATATGTATATATATACACACACACGTGATATTTAGCTGTACAGCTGCTGCTAAAAAACAAAAATTATGGTAGCTCCTAATGTTGTGTCATGTTTTTTTAAATATCCTCAGTGGTGACAAGTATTTTTGGAGATAGATTTATTATAATGGGAAATAGCAAAAAAGATAGTAATTAAGATGAGACTCAAGTTTGAGAATACTTGTATTTGACTTAAACATTAGTTCACTTCCCTTTCCGCACACTGCTCAAACTAACTAAAAGAATGTTTACCAAGAATAGTTCCAAAACCATTCAAACGAACAGTGGTAGTATGGACTTTCAGGCAACGATGTTGAGTGAGAGGAAACTCATTTGGATAAATAAATTGTAGTATATATTCCAGAAAATCTCAGAATATTGAGTAGGTATACATTAAATATAATAATTAAATTTTTCTTTAAAGATTTATTTATAAGCTTTTTAGTTAATCCAAGTTATACTGTCTATATTGTCATTCCAGAATTTGAAAACATCAGATTTGAATTGTAATAACTTTAAAATAGTACAAAATAAGCCACATATGAATTTTTTAGAAGAAGCTAATAAGTTAATACTTAATTTGAGCTATGGTATATTACCCCGCCTTCTGTTTTGAAGTCACTACCACTGCCAACATCAAGAATCACTGCCTTCATGAGCATACTACCACAGTGCTGGTACTGTCTTATAGTTCTCTTGTTTGGGGGATAAAAACGTTGAAAATTGGTTTAGAGTGAAATTTAAAACTGATTAACTTGGTATTGGATAGTAATGTCTTATGAGACTACCCCAATACCTTGTATGAGCAGAATAAGTTATTTTTTTCTATGTTTTTTTTTCTTTTTTGGAGACACTGTATTTAGTTACTGCTAGAGAAGAGCTATCTTTGATAAGACATTAATTCCAAATTTACTGGCATTTTCACTTCACGGTTTGTCATTACATCATCACCACAAACAGCAAAACTTCCCTAAACAGACTATCTGCAGCATCAGAACTTTGAAAATGAACACTATAGATAGCAGGAGACATTGAATTCTTTTATTAGTTTCTAGTTGCTAATAATGAATTTGAAAAGTAAATTATAAACTCGTTTTTAAAGATAATAATTTCATAATCAGGAACAAACTTAAGGATCGTTTGGAAATAAATATTTTAACTGGGACAGAATGTCTTTATTCAAGATGCCTACATGTGCCCAGTGATAATTGTGGAATAAAAATACTGTTACCAAGTTTCAGTACAAAACTTTGTTTAATAAGCACTATTATAGGAATGACAGTCTGTTTTTCTACCTGGAAAAGTTCCGGAAAGCACATATAGATTTAAAAGTGTACAAAGTCCTTTAATATTTCTAAATTATTTTACCACTATTAAAATATATAGGACCCAAATATAATAGTAGACCAATTTTGAGAGATGTTTCCCTTTTGAGATATCTGGAAAAGATCTTGGCAATTTTTCTCTGCTGTGTATTTTTGAGGATAAAGGTTTTTTTCCTATGGGAATTTATGTTTAAAGTAAAAGATGATACAAATGATTTTATTCAGTTCAACAATTTTATTTATACACAGCTCTTCTAGAACTTATGTATTACATAAAGCAAAATTTAACTCTAGCCAAAAACTATTTTTTTAGTCTAGACAGAAAGTTCAATTTCCTGATTTTAATTGTATTTTTCCTCTAGATAACCAACTCGTTTTTCTTCAAACTTTATAGCAGTAAGTCTGAAATACTTTGGGAAGAAAAAGTTCTCTTAGTTTATTATTACATAAAGCCTGGAGGTATGCCTGTATTTGGTGATCCTTTTTTTCCCCCCTGTATTTCTCTTCCATTTACTTGAAGAATCACTAGGAGTTTGGGTTTGCTTTTTTTTCCTTCTTTGATACATTTCCTGGTTCCTAGTTGGCAACTGAAGTGGTTAATCTAATCTTAGACTTACTTTGATTTCACGTCTTTATAAATTTCCATGGATTAATTAGTTTGTAACTAGTTACTCTGTCAGTAAGGTTTGGGATCTCTCCATATTGGCACTTTTTAAATAATTTACTTACTAGTTTCTTGTGACTTTTTTTGAGTTCTATGTTTGCTAGATGCTAATTTTGTACAGGGTACTCTACTGAGGAGTTCATAGATAAATGATGTAAAATATCTGCTGCTCTCAGTTCACTATATGGTATAACAGATCAAACTTTTTGATGATTTAGCCCTATCAGTAAAGAATTTCTGCTTGTATCTAATATTGCTGTTTTATCAGTTAGCATACTGAAGAATGGTAAAGCAACATCAAAGGCATTTCTCAGAAATATACCAATTAAGCAGAAAGCCAACTTTAATGTTTCACAATGAACAAAAACACAGTTTTGAAAAATAGATTGTTTATATGATAAAACATACCAGAGAAACAAGAACAAAAATAATTACAGGTTGAGTATCCCTAATCCAAAAACCTGAAATCTGAAATGCTCTAAAATATGAAATTCTTTGAGTGCCTTTATGATGCTCAAGAGAAATGCTTATTGGAGCTTTTCACATTAGGGTTGCTCAGCCAGTAAGTATAATGCAAATCCAAAACCAGAAATTTGAAACACTTCTGGTCCCAGGCATTTCACCTAAGGGGTACAAAACTGTAATGCATTTCAATTATAAGGCACCTACATTTACTAATCCTATTTTAGTCTAATCTAAACTTAAAAATTATTTTACAGTTGTAGTAATGTTAAAGATAAAAATCAGCCGGTTTCAAAGCTCTTCGGTGTTTAGTGGTTTAGGCCTCTGTTATTTTGGGACATCCAAATTTGATGGAAAATATTTCTTTAACATCATACAGCAAACTTAAGCATTTCCACAGCAGTGTAAATCTTTAATCTGTAAACTCAATAAATTTAGAGCACCATCATACAGCCTTTAAGAACACGTTTGAATTTAAGGTTTATTAGAAATACAAGGATTGACATGCCTTTAAGACTTCAGAGTATGCCAAGACCTGGCTGAGGCTGATTGAAAGAGAATGTGGTTGAAGGCATCATAAATTCATAAAATAGAAATGATCTTTGAATAGGAAAATTTGGGGTAGGCAGAAGGACTTTCTTAGTGAAAATTTAATAAAAATTGTAGGTAACTGACAGTTTTAAAAATGATACATTTTCCCTAAATGATTCTCATTTAAAGTCAAGCATCAACGTATTTTTTTGTTTTGAAAATTTGAATATTGGGGAAAAAAATGAATAGGCACCACTATATGCAGTTTCATAAAACAATAAATGTAGTGGGGTTTTTTTAAGTAGAAAAAATATTTGATTTTACTTGTTTAATGTGTTATTTATTGTGCAGAAGTAATTTGTTTCACTGTGTTCATTGGTATAATGTGTTCTTTGTCTCTTACTATGAACTTAAGCAACTAAACTCAGCTCGCCTTGAAGGAGATAACATTATGGTAAATTTCTCTTACATGCTCAACTTCCTGCATGTAAAATGGCTGAAGGTTTGTTGGCCTACTGTGTTTTCTACATCTTGAATAAAGTGCCTTCTCTTGCTATTAGCTACATGTAAAATTCTGAAATAATTGAAACCATGTATTCATTATCTTTAACAACAAAAATATGAGGAAAAATACTAGCTGAAGTGATACTGGAACTTTATATAGTGCCTTTTTGCACTGAGTAAAAGATGCTAATTTAAGCTGGCATTTATATTTTCACTTTTGGCAAAGAAAATTAACAAAATATACTTAAAGAAAGCTGTAAGGTAAACACTTTGACTTTGCTGCTCAGTAGCTTCAAGATTTACCTTATTTTCACCCAAACTCAACATAGAATTAATTTCTTCTGCCATTTCAGGCCAAGACAGACCCCATTAGATTAGGTACTCCTGTAACGGCCAGGCTTGTTCTCCATCCAGTGCTAACTCACTTACAAAAGTTTTGGTGGAATGGTGATAGCCTTGGCAGATTGTTTTATGGTATCCAATGTATATGTTGAGCTTAGTTTGAGAAAATGTTTGAACTATTAGAAGTTTTTTATTTTAGTAAAATAGAAAGTTGTAAAATCTGAACATAGCCAACAGTTGTGCACATTAGCCAATAAAAATGTATAGATATAGTGTGTTTTATTTCTAGATATATTACTTCATTAGAAGTATCAAGGGATCTGCAGTACAGCTAATAAATTGGCAATTAATTGGCTGCTTTCATTCACTAGCATTAAACTAAAAGCAGGAAAGTAATAGGAAAGATTGTACAGAATATATAAAATGCATTTTTGTTTTTGTTTTTTTAAAAACTGTAACTACTGAAGCCCTGGCTGAATTAGGGCTTACCTTAGATAGCAAGAGAATGCATTAATGTGTTTCCATTGTCCTATCTATAGGTAAATGAAAAGGGTGAGAATATTTCAGTCATTGCTAATTTAACATATAAAGCATAGCTTTTCTTTTTGTCTCAGGTAAAAACATAATTAAAAACAACAGGACTTTGTTTCATTAATCATTTGTTTTTACTATTAATGTAACCTACTTATAGTAAAATATATTTACAGCTGGTAATTTTATATTTATTATATCTCCAGCTTATTGTTTCTCTCCAAAAAGGCTGTATCAGCAGCCATTAATCCTTGCTTTGCTTCATTTCCTAAAATTTTATAATTTATACTTAAACGAGAAATTCGAAATCATTTAGTCCAAATCTCTAATTTTCCAGATGAGAATACTGGAGCTAAGAAAGATTAGGTGTTCTCAATTTGAGAAAACTATTAATTTATAGATTTAGCGTAAGATTTTAGAATTGATAGTAATGATACATATAAAAGTCATACTTACACAGTATGTTAAGCTGTACTGATTTAGTTACTACTGTGTTTAATCTATTAATATTATTCTGAAAAAGAGTATGCCATTTAAACAAGTATTTATATTTATCTATACTAAGTTGTAGAAAATAAATTCCAACTTTCATGCTCTATATTTTTCTCTAATTTTTAATGCTGGCTAGATTTGGGCAGAGGAGGTGACAAAAGTAAGTAAATTATTAAACTACAGAACTATGAAACAAGAATTTAGTTGACATTGATTCAGTAAATATTTATTGGGCAACAACCATGGGTCCAGTCACAGTCTATGTTACTATACCTTATAAAATCTGAAAATGATGGGTATGTTCAGGTCTCTTTAACTAATAGAAGCTCCACCAAGCAGTTGAACAATGCTGCAGAGATGTGGTTTGCACACACACTGATAAATCTTAGATACCTGTACTAAGTGGTAATCTTACAGTTCCTTACTATAAAAGGCAGGCGAAATGCTTGTTAATTATTTTTTATGACAATTTTTAAAATGTAAAATATAGTTAACACCATGTCCTGTATCTTCAGAGAATGGGATGTATCATATTTCGCAGAAATGAATTTTTTTTTTTTTTTTTTTTTTTTTTAGGTTTTTTTTTTTTTGTCGCCCAGTCTGGAGTGCAATGGCACAATCACAGCTCACTGCAACCTCTGCCTCCTGGGTTCAACCAATTCTCCTGTCTCAGCCTCCCAAGTAGCTGGGATTACAGGTGCCTGCCACCACGCCTGGCTAATTTTTTGTATTTTTAGTAGCGACAGTTTTTTTCACCATTTTGGCCAGGCTGGTCTCGAACTCCTGAATTCAAGTGATCCACCCACCTTGGCCTCCCAAAGTGCTGGGATTACAGGCATGAGCCACCTCACCCAGCCACAAGTGAATTTTTTAGGTAACTGAAGCTTGTTCTCTCCAGCACCAAAGCTAATTTTTCTCAGTCACGTTAGTTGAAAAATCTGTAAAAATGTATTTTACTGCTGCATTAAATATAGGATAGCAAGTATTTGATTTTACTATAGTTAAGGTCATTATTAACATTTATTATACTGTTAACAATTGAATTTGTTGTTTTTCAACTATGTTGTCTCTTCCCTCAGTATCAGACTTGTTTCTTGTAGAAGTTGTCTGTGACTGCTGCTAGCAGTTCTTCTGTCTATGTTACCATTTCTAATCGTCGGTGGGCTGGGAAAGCAAGTAATTAAACAACAATTTAAGGGATAAAATTAGAAACTGTAGTACATGCAGACTTGTTTCAAATGCTTTTTGAAGTTTTCAGAAGCATTTTTCATTTCCTTCTTATGTTAGGGCCTACCAAACTCTGACATCTACATGAGGATAACACTGGGGGCTGAGGACAGGTGATGATTGTGGCCCCTGACAAGTAATAGCTTTATAAACTTTAACTTTTCTTTTCTGGCTTTGTAGGATTGATTATACAGTCTGTTTTATGCATAGGTTGTAGAGCTATTGATTCTATGACTTGGATCTCCAGTATGAAATTCTTACCTTAAGCTCTTATCCCCCTTTGTGAAGTCTGTTCATCAATTTAGTTATAGTTCCACACTGGATTCTGATTTCTTCCTGAACTTCTAGCATGAAAAGGGGCAGAGCAACACAGAAGAGAATATAGGTTGAACAAAAAACCTAGAATGTCTTCCTCTTTGGCGTAAAGATATGCCAGAAAATTTGACTTGATTTTGCAGTCTCAGCAAGTTTAGGAAATAAATTGATACAATACATGGGAAGAAACTCATGAAACATATTATATACGTATATATAAAATCTAAAGAAACCTATCAAAATGGATTTGAGGGGTTTTTTTCTTCTACACATGTCACTTCTGACATTTTTATAATTAAAATGTATAAATGACCGGGCGCAGCGGCTCATACCTGTAATCCCAGCACTTTGGAAGGCCGAGGGGGGCAGATCACCTGAGGTCAGGAGTTCAAGACCAGCCTGACCGGCATGGTGAAACCCCACCTCTACTAAAAATAGAAAATTAGCCAGGCGTGGTGTCCCAGCTACTTGGAAGGCTGAGGCAGGAGAATCCCTTGAACTTGGGAGGTGGAGTTTGCAGTGAGCCGAGATCGGCCATTGCACTCCAGCCTAGGCAACAAGAGCAACTCTGTCTCAAAAAATAAATAAATGAAAATGTATAAATGTTAAAACTTTATATTCCTGGAGTATTTTAAGATTTTAAGCCATATGAATAGTAGGCAACACTGATCAAGATAGTCACAGCAAATGCCTCAGAAGCATTACCAAAATTTATGGCTTACAGAAAACCCAATCATGATATCATGGGCCAACAGATTCTTGCCCATCTTCCAGTTACGTTTAAAAAAAACTCTTCTAGCTTACCTAACCCATGTTATGCTATCATGTAGTCTAGTAGCAGTTATTTTTAGCAGTAGAAAGTCTTTTCCCTTGAGATTTTTTAGACGACAGAATATCAGCCCTTTCTTATCTATCTTTCTAATGTGGATAATTTTCTTCCAAAGTAAATTGATTATGCTAAACCTAATTTAAATTTTTTTTGCCTCTCAGATCAATTATGAACAGTTATATATGCCAGAAGTATAGATGATTTGGGACATTTGACTATTTGAAGCCACCCAGCATGCACTAAAACTTATTCCAGAAATGAGATGCATTTTTCCCTATCATCTACCCTCTCTAAATAAAGTCTAGATTGTACAGAAGGACCTCCTAAGCTTTGTAACATGGTGCCCTTCTTCATGATTAAATTTTACTCAAACCTAGAAAGCTGATCCCTCATCCTTAATGAGATCATTTGATATTTTTTATTCAGTGTACTTAGCATTAAAGTATTATTTCCACTTTAGTCTCAATCTTCCTGGTCACCTTAATCTGCTACCTAGTTTTTTTGCTTACACCTTACCTAGAAATAATGTCAACTAGTAGGATTTTTCTGCCATTTCTACTAAAGACCATTAAATCAAACCATACTTTCACAATCAAAGACCTATATGGGACTAGCCTAGTTTACTTATGAAGTGCATTTATTTTTGATTTGCTGTATTTACTTCTGTCACTCAAAGCCTTTTTGTATTCAAGCAGAACAGTAAATAGTGCATGTGTAACATTGATGTGATTGGTTTTCCTTAATGCTCTCCTTAGGAAGAACATTGCTTCTTTTTTTCTTCTGGGACTTTTTTCTACTTCATACTAGCTTCCAAATGAAGCTTACTTTGTCCCTGCTATCAAAAAACCATGGGTTCTGGTTTTAGTCAAGTAAATTCAATTTCGACTTTTGACTTACTAATTCAAGCTTATTTCCGTAAGTCCAAGCTAGAGGTCAATTCTTAGTCCCCCCTGCTGGGGTTGTTGCCAGTGGGCTGTTACAGCAACTGATTATCTACTTTGCTGCTTTTTCCTTGTAGACTGGCTTACTAGGTTAACTATTGCTAACAAAGGGTGAGGAGAGGGAGAAGAGGCCTGAAAGAAAAAAGTTCGTACCTTGTTGTTGTTTTTTTTTTTTTACTTTTTATTACATCTTGGAAATGTCATAAAGCATTTGCATAGGTAGAAAATGCTATTTGTGCTGGAGAGATAGTCAAACATATCATTATAATGATGTTACCAATGATAATGCCCAGTGGGGAATAAGCTAACTATTCCGAGTAAGCTGTAAGGTTTTATTTCTCTTTCCCACTTATTAACAACCAACTCTGACTAAAGATTTGAGAAAATGTTTTTTGCCACTATTTGCTATTTTTAGATCTTGTTGATTTTTCAGTGAACTGTTTTGTCACAGCAGTAAGCCTCTTTTATCAGATGGTTGAAACCAATAGTGGCATACTATTATTTACATCTCTTCCCAGCTCCACAATATGTGACTTCACCTTAGTAGCTGGAAATCAGCTGTGGTGGTAGTATTTATGTCATGAAAATCTGGATATGAGAGCTTTCTTTTTTTATTTCTTGGAGAAGAATTTAACAGCATACCACTGATTGAAGTTCAATCATAACTTAAAAAGCTTTTTAAAACCCTAGTGTATCTTAATAGATAGTATTCTGCTTAAGGCATTTTTTATGCATAGTTTGAAAAGAAAATTTAAAAGGAAGACATTTAAAATGTAGGACAAAAAATCCTTTGAATGAACCTGAAAACTGTGGTGCTAGCAACAAGTGTTTGGCAACTAAACCCAAGGTGAAAATCCTATGGCGTCACTTTAAAGTCTTTTGCATTTGAGACTGAAGACTCTTTCACTTCAAAGTAAAAACTATAGTAATAATTGAGAATTTTTTGCAGCAATATTATTTTATACTTGTAAAAGTGGTCATCTTAAAATTTTGTAAAATATTAAAATTTAGCAAAGTTGACACTAGAAAATTTATGAAAATATCTTGACTTTCTCTTAGTAGTTTTTCTAGGCTCTTAAGAGTGTATTATTAAGCTTTAGTGTAACAGATTCTTTTGAGTCAAGTACTGGAATCAGTTGTCCAGGTGAAGTAATACAGAAAAGCTAAGGTCTAGAAACCCGGGAACCATTTTAGATACAAAGCAGAATTGGGGAATTGCCAGATTATAACTTGAGGTTGGTTTGGGGCACTTTTTTTTTAACCGTCTAAAATAAATGTATATAAGATGGACTGAGTCTTCTGAAGAGATTCTAAAACTATATTCTTATTTAAGTCTGAACAGGAATTAAGAATAACTCAAAGTGAATTTGATCGTCAAGCAGAGATTACCAGACTTCTGCTAGAGGGAATCAGCAGTACACATGTGAGTATTCATTCATTGAAAATTCATCTGGAACAAGACTTTGGTAGTCCTAAGGCAATTTTGGGAGGAAAAACTGAACTTCTCAGTCATTCATCAAGGAAATTTAAATTGTTACTTTCCAATATATCCGAAGAAATATTTAAAATTTTTGTTTACATCTTATCACCTAGTTCTCCTACCCTCATTAAATATACAGTTGGTGTTTATTGGCTAAGCAGAGTTTGCTAGTGTACTGTTCACCAAGGCCAATCTTAATAAGCCTTGTAGTAAAATGTTAGATACTGGTGAGTCTACCTCAGTACAATATTGTGGTCTGTCTCCCCCTTGCATTTGCCATTTAAGTTGACTATAGAGATAAGAACTGACTATAATTTTCCTTCACAGGCCCATCACCTTCGCTGTCTGAATGACTTTGTAGAAGCCCAGATGACTTACTACGCACAGTGTTACCAGTATATGTTAGACCTCCAGAAACAACTGGGAAGGTGATAATTTACTTTTCACATGTAAAGAGGAGAAATTCAAATTTTTGCATATGAACTAATAGTAGGGACGAAGATTAGAGGAATTAAAGGCTCTTACTAGCTTTCTTAGAAATAGTTTCTTTTTTTTTTTTTAGGAAAGTCATTATCAGATTTCTGAGGTAACAGAGTATTTTGAGCTCTTCTGGCACAGAGGCATGTTAACAGGGGTGAGAAAAAAAAAGTAAATACCTTTTCAGTGCTGTAAGGTTAAAAGTGTTTCAAAGTTCACTTTTTTCCTGCTACTAATACTTTTTGCTATTGGTTGAGGAAGATACAATTCAATTGACAGTTACCCTTAAAGATAAACTAATTTATACTTACTCGTTACTCATTTGTTTACTATATTGAAAAAAAGAAAAGTTTTAGAATATTTCGTAAGACCTCATATCTACCGATGTGATTATTTTGAGTATGATAATATACTTTAAAAGCAAAATGATAGTATGTAAAACACATAGCTCAGTCATTCATTCATCAAATATTTATTGACTGTCTGCCATGTGCCAAGCACTGTTACATATTCTGGGGTAATATCAGCAAACAAAACAGGCAAAGATGCTTGCCTTTATGGAGCTCACATTATAAGGTGACACTGAAAATAAAATAATGTTTAGGGCAAACATGGTCTCTGCTCTCGCAATACTTAGCCTAGGTAGAAATACAAAGCAAGCCATTGGTAGTCAGGCCATGTAGTTGGCAGAAAAATAGAAGGTGCCTGGTATTATGAAGGCATCTAACTGTGACTGAGGTACATCTAGCAGAGTTTCCCAGGTGAAGTTATCTTGGTAGGAATAATCTAGATGAAAAAAGGGACAGGGATGAATATTCTAAGCAAGGAAGAATATGTATATAAAAAAGCCACAAGAAAGAGAGAGTAGGGCAAGTTCAGGGAACTGACAGTAGTCCATTCAGGCTGGAGCATAGTGTTCAAGAATGGAATGGTAGATGAATCTAGAGGAGTTAAGCAAGGTCATACCATGAATGGCCTATAAGTAAGTTGTTGTAAGGAGTTTGGAATTTATATAGTGAGGAACCATTAAAACAGGGGAGCGAAATGTAGCATTTGAAGGAAGAATATCAAAAAATCGTTTCAGGGGATAAGGTAAATAAAGTTACTTTGGTGTTTGTTTCTGCACATTAACACTTCAAAACTTGGCCTATAACAAAATTGGGCGCTCCCCTGAAACCAATTTTGAACCTCAAAAATGAATTGCAGCCTAGTCATTAGTTATTTTAATAGGATATACAGGAGCATTTACATATCTGTATATTTGAGGTTTTATTAGTGGTAATATCTCAAGGCAGAACACCATTGTATCTTCACATCATTATAACTGTTTTAAGCCCAAGAAGCCTTAGTACTTTTTTCCACTTTATCCTGAAACTCTGGAAGTGCAGCATAGGGGTTGCTTATACTTGCATTCTACTTAAAGCCACCCTATGCTTAGGACTCGGCCATTTAAACAAAATCCAGTTATTACGTTATTACTGCACTTTGAGATAAGCTCCAGCAATACAAAGTAAAACCAGTGCTACTGTTCTAGAAGAGAAAGTCTAGCTTATCTCTCCACCCTCAATTATATTATTGCTAATGACCAATGACACTGGGGGAAGTTTTTAAGATAATACATGGAAATATTCAAATATAGAACTTCACAAATCATCCAGCTCCACACTAACACATTCAAAAGCTATTTATGAAGAATAGAACCAGATTGTATCGTTAATAGTTGCAATAACAGTACCAACAGGTAGTAGAAGTAACTGAATAACAGCAATCACTTTGGCTGAGCCTAAGTTGTGCATAGGTGCTCTACCAGACACCTCATGTGTATTATTAACTTTATAATCCTCACCACCAAATGAGGTAGGTACTATTATTATCCATATTTTAAAGATGAGAAAGCAGAAGTACTAGTCACAAGATCAGCAGTTTTTTTAACAATTGGAAGGCTTTTACATATCACGCTCCAGTGGCTTAATTGAAATTTTTGTAGAATGAGTAATTGGTATGATTTTTTAATGTATCAATAAAAGTTCTTAGAAGGCAAAAGTGGCCTTTCAGTTCATTTTTTAAATCTTAACTCTGCAAAATTGACATAGGTAGACTTCAGTGGCTAATCAAAGGCTAAAATCATACTAGTAGATTTGAAAGTAAAATATGGTTAGAGAACTAAAAAAGCTATGTGTATATACATATTCATATAAGTAGAGCTTTTTCTTATTTTCAGAAATGTATGTATTTAATCTCTGCTGAAGAACTGACTTCACTAAGGAAGGGATACTAGGAGAGGTGGTTAATTTTAGAGAGGAAAAGCTATATTTAAAACTATTTCTTCTTATCATTAAAACCCTTTATCCATCAGAGAAACATTTGCTTTTCATTTTTAAAATGCACTGTTCCAGATGTGGAGGATATAGTATATAAATAAAATAACCAAAATTCCTGCCTTCCTGGAATCTACATTCTATATGGAGGCAGAAGAGAGCAGAAAAGCAGTATGTATATAAATTATATAGTATATTAGAAGGTGAAAATGGTGTACCGAAAAACATAGCAGGAAGCTACTTTGGTCTGAGTAGAGAAAGATGTGAGAAAGCACGCATGCAGGCATCTGAGAGATGCTCCAGGAAGAGGGTGCAGCAAGTACAAAAACCCTGAGAGCGTGACATAGCTGGTATGGTCAAGGAACGGCAAGGAGGGCTTGGCTAGAGACGAATAGAGGAAATGTGGAGCCAAAACATATAGGGCTTTGACTTTGGTCTTTACTCAGAGATGAGGAGCCTGTGGAAATTTTGAGCTGAGGAGTGACATAATTTTAGGCTTTAACAGAATCATTCTGGCTGCCACATTGAGGATAGGTGTTGGGTGGAAGCTGACAGATCTGTTTCAAACTTACTGCAATAATGTAGTGAGTAATTCAGTCAGAAGTTGGCAGTGGCTTGGATTGGGGTAATTGTGGTAGATAGGATGGAAGTGGTCAAGTCCTGTGGGTGGTTTGTTTTTTTTTTTTGGTTTTTTTTTTTGAGACGGAGTCTCACTGTGTTGCCCAGACTGGAGTGCAATGGCACAATCTCTGCTCACTACAAGCTCCTCCTCCTGGGTTCACACCATTCTCCTGCCTCAGCCTCCCAAGTACCTGGGACTACAGGCACCCGCCACCACACCCGGCTAATTTTTTGTATTTTTGGTAGAGACAGGGTTTCACCGTGTTAGCCAGGATGGTCTCGATCTCCTGACCTCGTGATCCACCCGCCTCAGTCTCCCAATGTGCTGGGATTACAGGTGTGACTATGGCTGTATTTTAAAGTCAGAAGGATTTGCTTGACAGACTGTATGTATGTATATTGAACACAAAGATGTCAAGAATTATTGCAAGGTTTTGTTTTGTTTCATTTCATTTTGTTTTTAAGATGGAGTTTCACTCTTCCAGCCCAAGCTGGAGTGCACTGGCGCAATATCGGCTCACTGCAACCTCTGCCTCCTGGGTTCAAGGGATTCCCCTGACTCAGCCTCCCAAGTAGCTATGATTACAGGTGTGGCCACCATACCCAGCTAATTTTTTGCATTTTTAGTAGAAAAGGGGTTTCACCATGTTAGCCAGGCTGGTCTTGAACTCCTGGCCTCAGGCAATCCACCCGCCTCAACCTCCCAAAGTGCTGGGATTATAGGCATGAGCCACCGCGCCCGTCTGCAAGTTTTTGACCTAAACAACTGAAGGAATGGGGAGTTGTGGTTAGTTAAAATGGGGAATGCCAGAGGAGGCAAAGATTTCAGGGATGGAGGTGTGGGAAGTATGTCAGTTACATTAGAAGCCCAGTTTTAAATATGTTAAGTTTGAGATGTCTGTTAAACATTTAAGTGGAGGTATCCAATTTTAGGATATGCAGGTCGGACTTGGATTGGGGGCGGGGTGAATTAGAGAAATTAGAGAGTTGTCAGCATATCAAAGATATTTAAATCTGTGGGACTAGATAAACCCTCGAAGAAGTAAGTATAGAGAAAAGAAGAGGATCAGGGACTGAGCCCTGAAGTACTCTAGCATGGAGAGTTGAGGAACAAGGCAAGGAGGATGATAAGGAGTGAGGCAGTGAGGTAAAATGGAAACTAAGAGTATGGCCTGGAAGCCAAGTGAACAACATGTGTGAAAGTGGGAGAGAACAGTCACTGCATAGGTCAAGTGAGAGGAGGACTGGGAATTGACCATTGGATTTAGGAACATTAATGTCATTGCTAACCTTGACGAGTGGTTTTGGTGAAACAGTAGGCACAAAGTAATGTTTGTAATGTAAGAGACTGGGAGGAGAGGAATTGTAAGTTTAGGTAGATCTTTCAAGAAGTTTTGGTGTAAAGAGGAACAGAGGAATGAGGCAGTAGCCAGAGGAGAAAGGAGTGTCTAGCAATTTTTTGCTTGTTTTTTAAGATAGGAGAAATAAGGACATGTTTGTAAGCTGATGGGAATGATACAGTAGATGGAGAAAATATGATAATGTGGGAGGGGAAAGGGAAGAATTGGTAGAGTGATATCCTAGATAGGCAAAAAGGAATGAGATTTTGTGCACATGTGGAGGAATTAACATCAGGAGCATAGACAGCTCATTAAAGAGTTTCCTGGCCGGGCAGTGGCTCATGCCTGTAATCCCAGCACTTTGGGAGGTCAAGGTGGGCGGATCTCTTGAGCTTAGGAGTTTGAGATCAGCCTGGGCAATATGGCGAAACCCTGTCTCTACAAAAAATACAAAAATTAACTGGGTGTGGAGGTGCATGCCTGTAGTCCCAGCTACTCAAGAAGCTGAGGCAAGAGAATTCTTTGCTTAAGCCCGGGAGGCAGAGGTTGCAGTGAGCCGAGATTGCACCACCGCGCTACACCTGGGCAAAAGGAGTGAACTCCTGTATCAAAAAAAAAAAAAAAAGAGTTCGTGATTGTTCTTTTGTGGCTCACGCCTGTAATCCCAACACTTTGGGTGACCAAGGCAGGTGGATCACGAGGTCAGGGGTTCAAGACCAGCCTGACCAACATGGTAAAACCCCGTCTCTACTAAAGATACAAAAATTAGCTGGGCGTGGTGGTGGGCGCCTGTAATCCCAGCTACTCAGGAGGCTGAGGCAGGAGAATCGCTTGAACCTGGGAGACAGAGGTTGCAGTGAGCCGAGATCGTGCCACTGCACTCCAGCCTGGGCAACAGAGCGAGACTCCGTCTGGGAAAAAAAAGGAAGCAAACTCATCAGCTGAGTGTAATGGTTATGGGGAGAACTGGTGAAATTTTGAGGATGGGCAAGAGGGTATGAAATAGTCATCAGGGGAATGGAAAGTGAAAGTGAATGGACTAGAGAAATGTTGTATCATTGCCTGGTGGCATGTGGACGCACTTGAGGTTCCTAATCATAAATTGAATGTAAAACAAAGCTTTTCTGTGTTTCTCCTGTTAAAGTAGATGCATGGATACTGAGCAGGTAAATAGGTTTTTACCAAATGAGTACAATGAAGTGAGAGGCATAAGAAATGAGAGCATATGTAAGGGGTTATTATAATTAACTATGGACATGAAGGTGTTGGTAGGATCATAGACCCTGGTAGGCTTGTTGATGTGAGAGCACTTGAAAGAAAAAGGCGATGGTCAAAGAATGGGATAGTAGAAACTATTATTATTGGAAGGGTTGTGGTTACTGGAATTGGTAAGATCTAGATGTGACTGTGGGAATGGGTATAAAGTCAATAGAAGAGTTCGAGGATCTAAGAGGCTGAAGTGTTGAAGAACTGTCCATATGGATACTAAAGTCACCAAGAATTAAGATACAATGTCAAGTGAGCCAGGTGCTAAAATCTTCTAGAAATGAAAGTAGGGGAATGAGGCATCTTTAGGTGATCACAACAAGAGATACTGGGTATCTCTTTAAGTGATGGGAATGATACAATAGATGGAGAAAATATAATGTGGGAAGGAAAGATAACATGATAAAATATGATAATATGATAAAATATGATACTGTGGGAGGGAAAGATAATGTAGTGTAGTCGAATAACATGAAGTTGAAGGATTGGCCAGAATTGTTTACAGAAAAGAGTCTAAATAACAGTGATGAAGAACATAAGACTCCTCCATTGACCTCTAAGTTCAGTGATAAAAGAGGAGTAAGGGAGATAAACACTAGCACAGGAGGATGAAGGGAAGGTTTAGAGAAGAGGTTAAGGATACAGGGAATTTTGCTGATGCCTGAAATGATTTCCAGATGGTATAGTGGTCATGAAGAGAAAAGGGGACTTTTGTAGTTTAATGAATTGATTAAAACTTAACGAATTTTCGTAGATAATTTTTTAGCTTAGAAATGGTTGAATTAGAATGATGTCAGACCAGCTATTTTCTACTGTTTTCTATTTAGTATTATTGGGAAAACTAGCCTTAAAATAAACTGAAAATTCTAATTATCTTCAAATTATTTATGAGCACATTAATCACAAAAATCAGTGATTTCCAATAGAAAATTTTTCTAAAAAATAGAACAAATGAACTTGTAAAATATGTCCCATTCTACCATTGAGTCTTCGATTTCATTGAGATAATTAGCAGTCATATTATTTGAATGTCTGCCTTCTCACTGTGTGTATGTCCTTAAGGGAATAGTATCATTTCATCGTTATGTCTTCTGCTTCTCATAGTCATGCTGAACATGTAGATACAAATAAATAACATTTACATATAAATGACAATAAATATTTGAATAGGAAAATGTGAATGGACCAGTTTATGAAAAAAGGGTTTAGTTATTCAAATATTTCTCAAAGAATCAAGTTGAAAAAGCCTCATACTTGTAGTATCTAATATTTAAGTAGTTTTTCATCAATATTTTTATTTAGTAATTCATAAAGAAAAAATTAAGAAAACATTCTAATGGAAGCTTTTGGGCAGTGCTTTCAAAATAAAC
The DNA here is from genome assembly GCF_003255815.1 of Theropithecus gelada. Taxonomy (NCBI): domain Eukaryota; kingdom Metazoa; phylum Chordata; class Mammalia; order Primates; family Cercopithecidae; genus Theropithecus; species Theropithecus gelada. Next base: position 114,604,289 of record NC_037668.1, read on the forward strand.
CATAATAAACCATCTATTTTTCCTGGGGAAAAAAATACAGCCATTAATTTTAAGTTAATATTACAAGGACAGTTTTGAAACAAACTTTCAAGGATTTATATTTGAATACCACCTGAGTTGTCTCTAGTATAATTGGCCCAAGAGGGAAAAGGAAGATAGATACACTGTCATTAAAGTAGTATCTGTAAATCTTTTCCAATGTGAAGTTTGGTAGAAAGTAAACAGCGCCACCAAGTGGTGGTATTAAGGAACTTTAGTCACTTGGAAATAGATAATTCACTGTTTTCTCTTCAACAGTTTTCCATCCAATTATCTTAGTAACAACAATCAGACTTCTGTGGCACCTGTACCATCAGTTTTACCAAATGCGATTGGTTCTTCCGCCATGGCTTCAACAAGTGGCCTAGTAATCACCTCTCCTTCCAACCTCAGTGACCTTAAGGAGTGTAGTGGCAGCAGAAAGGCCAGGGTTCTCTATGATTATGATGCAGCAAACAGTACTGAATTATCACTTCTGGCAGATGAGGTGAGTATTGTGGGTATGAGAAGGAAAATATATCAGGAATTGACATACCTTCTAATATTATACAAAATGCAAATTCCTCATTAGTTATTTGGAAACAGTTTCATAGATTACAGATAGTTATATTAACATAAAATTTTAATTAATATTCTTTAATGTAATAGAATATCATAGAAATATTTAAACCTTTTAACTGCCAAATAACTTGAAGATGTATAAAACTCCCTCCAATAAAATCCTTTATCTAGGCCAGACATGGTGGCTTACACCTGTAATCTCAGCACTTTTGGAAGGCCAAGGCAGGGTGATCACTTGAGGCCAGGAGTTCGACACCAGCCTGGGCAACATAGCGACACCTCATCTCTATAAAAAATATGAAAAATTAGCTGGGCATGGTGGTGTGCGCCTGTAGTCCCAGCTACTCAGGAGGCTAAGGTGGGAGGATCGTTTGAACACGGGAGGTCAAGGCTGCAGTGAGCTATGATCATGCTATTGCACTACAGCCTGGGCAACAGAATGAGACCCTGCCTCAAAAAAAATAGTAACAACAAGTAAATCCTTTGTTTTTCAGCACAATTGATGATAATGTTTAAAGTCCTTTTGGTGAATAATTTAAACAGATTAAATACAAATCTGATTGTTTTTCTACATGTTTATTTTTTAATGTAGTTAATGACTAGAAGTATTTTATTTTGCAGGTGATCACTGTGTTCAGTGTTGTTGGAATGGATTCAGACTGGCTAATGGGGGAAAGGGGAAACCAGAAGGGCAAGGTGCCAATTACCTACTTAGAACTGCTCAATTAAATAGGTGGACTATGGAAAGGTTACCCATCATGACATTGTATTTATATACAATTAACTCTAAATAAAGCAGGTTAAGTATCTTCCATGTTAATGTGTTAAGAGACTGAAAATAGCAGCCATCAGAAACCGGCCTTTCTGCCGATAAAGTTGCATGGTAAATATTTCATTACAGAATTTATGTTAGAGCTTTCATGCCAAGAATGTTTTCTTACAAAATTCTTTTTTTATTGAGGTTTCACTAATAAGCAGCTTCTACTTTTGAGCCTCAACTTAAAGCAGAACTGTTTTCTACTGGATTTTTCATTAACAGCAAGCTTTTTCTTTTATGTAAAATAAATCTATTGTGAATTGATATCAGTGACTCATTTATTAGGTATAATTAATAGCCAAAGAATAAAATTAAAATTTATTTTAAACTTTCGGTCTTAAAAAGAGCTGTAGGATATAAACCTCTTTTGTGAAAAGTAGAATTTTCTGAATACTTTCATACACAAAAACGCAGTTATACTATGTTTACCTGGTTTTCCAGCAGAAATCAAATAATCAATACTATGTTTTGATGGGTTATTTTGAGAGTTGTTTGGTTTTTTAAACACTACAGAATGGTTTCTTTTAAATTTAAGAACAACTAGTTCTTGAAAAGCAATACCATATTTCTCAGATAAATTTGTTGTTAAGGTTCTAGAAAGTCTAGGACAAATTTACTTCATTAAACAAAGTTTTTAAGATTATTCAACTGGCACAATTTAATGCATAATCGGGATTGGATCCATTAATAACATACTGTGGTACAGTAAAGAGAATTTGTTCTTATTGAACAACAAATTTGTATAAAAATATGGAATGATGCAACTACATTATAAATTGTATACGAACAAAATAAATTTTGGGTCACTCAGCTTACTATTAAAACATTGAAAACTTATTAATGAACACAGGCTATCTTGATGAGGATCTCTGGTTATGAAACACATACTAATGAAATTATTAGTGACACATTGGAAGCTAGAAAATTGCTGTTTGGGCCATTGCTATAAATCAGCAAATTGGCAGATTTTTTCCATGGTAACATTTCTGTTCTTATTCATTCATTCAACAAACATTTGTTGAGGACCAGATACTGTGCTGGTCAACTGGGGATATTATCCTGAACAATATGCACACAATTCTTGCCCCCGCAGAGCTTAAAGACCATTAAAGGATACAGAAACTTAAGCAATTGTCCTATAATAGGATTAGTGTTGTGATGGGGAAGATACAGGGTACTGTATTTGGGAGTCACATAACTCCAATTTTGGAAGTGGGAGATGGTTTGGGGAAGAACTGTTCCAGATAAAGAGATGTGTAACCAAGACAGCATAGCACATTCTGTCAACTAAAGTAATTTACTCTAACTTAAGCATGAAGTACAGAAGTATAGTTCGTTTATTGAGGGAATGTTAAGCTATTAAAATGATACTTTTTGGTACTTTAAAAAAAATGAACACTTAAACACCATTTTAAAATTTTGTGTTAAGAGCTCCTAATAAGAGCTTGGTAAACATGTTGACAATTTAACTCACAGTCTCAACTTTAAAAGTAGTTGTTACCCTTTTATTTCTGTGTCATGAGACAAAATCTTCTGCAGCAGTGTTAGAGTTGTACAAGATGTTTTGACTCACTCTGAATTGCCATATTCTTAAACCCTCAAAAGCTGCTCAAGCTGGTCAGTTTTCTATAAAACCAAGTAAATGAAATTTTCTCTCCCTTGAGAAAGGAAGTTCTGCAGCCTAGATTACCATCTATTATGTTCTATAAGTCCAGATTTAGGCTTTGAAAGATCATACCAAAACTTCAGGTTGACTTAAACAGCAACTGTAAATTAGGTTTATGGGAAATATACAGGGGAAAGAATATCGGTAATGGAGTGAAATGGTCCTGGGTTCAAATCCAGTCTTCCTCACATACTGTGCTTTTTAAGCTTCAACTCAGATGTGTAACTGCCTTTTCCTTACCAGTAAAATGACGACAATAATTATGACACCCTAGAGTGGTTGTGAAGATTAAATAGCAAATGTTATCTTGTATTTCAGGTGCTTTTTAGGGAAAAGTCTTGGCACATAGTAAACACATCCTGTAAATACCAGTTTCCCCTTGTTAGCCGCTGTGGCACTCTGACCTACCAAGTCTATAGGTCTTGCACATCGCTGTGTACCGGAGATACCTCTTTTACATCTGGGCTCTGTTTACTCTCTCTCAGTCCTATCCTCCACCCTCTTTAAATCAGACCCCAAGTTTAACCTTCCCACAGTCAGTATAAATCATTTTTCAGAACTTTCAGCTTTCCATCAAGTGAAAGTTGATTTTAATTACCCAGTTATGTACAGAAGCCCTCAATAATGTTAAGCTTCAAAGGCTTCTGGTACATTTGTCTACCACAGAACCACCACAATATATGTGCTTGTTCTTAGGTTTATTGCTTTTTATTTTAATGGGGTTTGGTTGTTTGGGTTTTATTTTGGTTTTGGCTTAAAGTCAAGTTTAGTTTTTACTCAAGTAAAGGCCTGTGAAGTTTCTTAGGCGTGGAAGAAAAAGCTTGGAAAGCCTATTAATTCATGGTGCAATTCAGAATTGTTTAAGTTCTGTGCCACTGAGCTTAATCTAAAAGTATAGTGACATGTAAAGCATGCACATATAAATGAAAAACTAAAATAATTGTAGGCTCTTCTACAAATGGAAAAAAAAAGTGATTGGATTGTGTCTACCTTTTTCCTCAAAGTAATCTAACCTAAAAGGTCATGGTGTTAAAACTTTTTATGGTGCTAATCAGAAAAGTTCATGTTGCAAGAAATCGGGTCTCAAAAATGGGAATGTGCCTCCTCACTCTGCGTCACATGGGAAATAAATCCTGAGGCCAGGATCACCAGTGGGGTAGAGCCATCTTCGTAGTCTCTTGGTATCCTCCCCCTGAACAAAGAACAAAGTGAGACTGGGAAGCTAGTGTTGGGAAAACATTTCTGTGGTAAATTGTGGAGTAGAGAAGACAATGGAGGGCAAGGCAAAAACCCAGACTTGTTTACCGATAGAGGCCCCACTCACCTCCATGCTGACAGAATTCCGGAAAAATTCCTTCCCTATATCCCAAACACCTGAAATTTTGAAATATTGCCCTACTATATAGCACTTTAAGCCTCGATGAGGTGCCGTAATGGAGAGATAGCTTCATAGCTTAGCCTATAGCCAACTTTACCTCAGGACCTCTGGATAAGATGAAGTGGCTTTTACCTCATGTGAGTCTCAAATGCTGGAGAGGGAGTTCCACAACCACCCGTGCCTTTTCTCCCATATTATGCTCATTAGAAAGTCTACTCAGGGCTGGGTGCAGTGGTTCATGCCTGTAATCCCAGCACTTTGGAGGCTGAGGCGATTGGATCACCTGAGGTCAAGAGTTCGAGACCAGCCTGGCCAACATGGGAAAACCCTGTCTCTACTAAAAATACAAAAATTAGCCAGGCGTGGTGGCATGCACCTGTAATTCCAGCTACTCGGGAGGCTGAAGCAGGAGAATCATTCGAACCCCAGAGGCAGAGGCTGCAGTGAGCCAAGATTGTGCCACTGTACTCCAACCTGGGCGATAGAGTAAGACTCTGTCTCAAGGAAAAACTAAAAAGAAAAAAAGTCTACTCAATAGAGCAGTGATTCGCAAAGTGTGAGACCCCGGACCGACACTATTGGCATCTCCTGGAGACTTGTTTAAAATGCTAATTATTATTTTCAAGAACTTTCTACCTTCATTTGTACTTCTTTTTTGTTTTCAAGGGCTCATAGAATTAGTCTTCCATGTGACAGCTTTTTAAATATTTTAAGACAAAAACTAAGTCTTCTAATCTTAATTGTGTTCTAGCAGTAGTCATTGTAATTATAGTTATTTTTATAATTTATTTTTTAGTGTATATCTATCACTCTGGAATGTAGGTTCCCTGAGATAAAAACTGTAATTCTTTTTATGCCAGTTACATTCCCAACTCTTAGCACAAGACCTAGGACATAGTATGAACTCAATAAATATTTGTTGAATGAAAGAAAAATGCAAATTTTTAAGCCTTTTCAGAGACCTACTGAATCAAACTCTGAGAGTGGAGCCCAGCAATCTGTTGTAAAAGCTATTTGAGTAATACTGTTGCACTCTAAAGCTTGAGAACCACTGCAATAGAACTAAGAGAACATGCATTTCACCTTTAGGCCTATTCTCTGACATCACTTGAAAAATCCGCTCTGCCTTCTGTAACCGTTACCAACAACATTGTCCTGTCCATGTAGGGGAAATTTCTGGGCTATATTACAAGTGGGTATGAAGGTATAAGGATATACATAGTGGGAAGTATTGCTTAGAATGCCAGTACTTGTTTGCTGTGGAAGGTTTCTAGGAATGGATTGCTTAATCTAAGCACTACCACCGTCCACGTTTTCACTTAACACAGTGCCTTTTAATTGGTGACTAACGTCAAAACACCTTAAACAAACCGTTAAAACAGTATCAGAAACCACGTGTACATCCCTGTGCCTCTTAGATTGCTAAGTTCTGCTCTCGTTCTTACTTCAAAGGACATTTCTTAAAGAATTGTTAATGCTTTTTTATAATACAAGTCATAGCCATGTTAGCAAAAAGAAGAAAAATTTGGTAAGAAAAATCACTGAAAATTCCATCATCCAGGGAGAACCACTGTTATTTAAGTATATGGCCTTCCAGACTTTTCTGTGCATTTATAGATTTTTTTAATGGGATCAAAGTGTACATACTGTTTTGTAACTTTTTTTCACTCAACAATACCATGACTATCTTGCTGTATCAAGTATATTTCTACATCTCTTAATGGCTGCATGATATTCCATCGTATGTGCCACATTTTATTAAACTACTGTTGAATTTTTAGGTTTCCAACTTTCATTAATAAAGTGCTTTAAAGAACATTGTCTTGATAAATCTCGTATGTGTTCATATTTTCTGAAGATAAATACTTTGAAGTGGAATTGCTAGTGAAGAGGGTATGCCAGTTTTTAAAAGCTTTTGTTACTGCCATGTTGCCCCCTAGAAAACTTCAAGCAAAATTTATACTTTTATCAGCAGTATATGAGAGAATACGGTTTCTTTTGGAGGGCTTCCAACTAGAATGTTCTTGGAGTCTTTGGTTTAAAAATAAAGGGTAAGAGGGAGATTAAAAGATCCTGCAAAATTAAAAGACCAGTCTTAAATTTTTCTTCAATTATGATATTTACTGTTCTTCTCTCTTTATCATATATTTTGTGTTACTTTGGAAATGTTTGTAGTACTAGTTGCCTCTTGCTTTTATTCAGTCTCCTGGAAGCATTATTACCTTTCTGATGCTTGCAGAGACAGTAGAAGAACAATCTTAAGTAGACTTGAATCTTGAAGTATCTTTAATGCAGGTTTACTGTTTATGGATTTAGGGAATGTAGCCCTAGTGGGGAAAGTAGGATTTTGGAAGGTAGGCAGAACAGTGGCTCTCCCACTTGTTTGCCTGGCCTTTTGTGAGTCATTAAACCTCTCCCACTTTGAGCCTGCTTACTCATCTCTAGAATGAGAATAATATAAACCTACCTTGTAGCATTGAAAGGATTAACCACTCGTGGCTGGCACCTAGTGGATGATAATATAGCTTACTAGGATTTATAGATAAGTATGTTAGAGCAGTTGCTATTGTCAACCTCTGGAGTAAATATCACTGCCACTGCCAAAGAAAATCTTCCTTGAAAGCTGTCACAGTGAATGGGCATTGTCTTGTATGTCTTTATACCTACACAATCCTCATTCTTAGGGAATCCGGCTGATTTTTTCCAGTCAGGTATTCAAGTAATCTAACCGATAAAACTCTCAGACAAGATGTATAGTGGAAGATTTCAACATTACCATGCTTAACAACAGTATACGAAAGTGGTAATCAGTCTTTTTAAGTGGTGAGCCTTGCCAAACTGCCCCTTCTGATACTCCCCCACCCTTGGCCCACAGCTGATCTTAGTGCTTCCGGGGGCTGTACCTCTACGTGAGAGCCTCACACAGGACAGGTGACTCAGCTCAGTAACGGTATTATTAATTAGCTAAGTCTCAGTCGCATCTCCAGGACTGGAGATCACAGAATTAATTCATCTATAGTGAGGGAAATTTATTTAAAGAAGTATCTGAATTATAAAAGTTGCTTAGCAGTATTCAAAAAGATAGATGGACCAGGGTTGAACTGCAGTAATCACAGCAAAACTCCAGGGACCAACCTATTTTAATACTTGGATGAACCGTAATACATTTAAATTAACATCTGTTTGTTGATTGTAACTCAAACTACTCAACCAATAAAGAATTAGTAGTAAGATAACTTAAGGGGATTGTCAGTAAGAAAGGCTATACAGGAGGCTTCAGGCTTACGGAACAAGATGAACAACTAATTGGAGGTGAGAAGAGATGGGCTACCATTATAAACAACTCTTCAGAGTCTGATGCACCAGGGTTTGGGACACATGTTTCTGCTTAGTCTCATGTTCTAGTAAAGTTCTCTGAAGCTTGACCTGTAGTAGGCAGTTCCCGACAACCAGGCATTTTGACACCTGCTTGCCTTTTCTATATAGTTTATTGTGTTCAGCTTCACCTGAAGATCCTCATTTGTCAAGAATAAACTCAAACACTCATTCCTCTATGAAGAGATTCTGGATTCTGCAGGCAGAATTGCATACACACACACAACTATGACATGCATTGCCTTGGATCACAATTACTTGCCAACTTAGTTCCAGAACAGGATTTTGTGTCCCCTGACTCCTAGCACACCTAAAGCTGAGTTTTCGCAAGCCCATAGCTTGCTTACAGCGTTGTGTTTACAAAAAAAAATCAATGATTCAGATTTGGTGCTATTATGTGTATTTGCCCTAAGAAACATTGGCTCTTTCGGACATCAGTATTACAGAAAGCACATATCTACTTTGCTTGGAGAGTAATCCCCACAATATATCATCATGGTTATCATCATGGCTACCTCAATCTATCATCATGGTTACCTCATTGGCTCTGGTTAATTCTACAGTGCTCATCACTGACTCGTACTTTGCAAAACAATAATTTGTTACAGCTTGGACTTTTGCTGGCCACATCTATACTTCAGATTTAGGGTCAGTCACCTCAAGGTTGGATTGGGATATTTCCATTGTTGAGCTTTTCTATATAGATGTCTTCTGTAAAATGGGCTAAATTGCCTTCCTTTCTCCTTTTCTTGCCTCTTTTCCACCTTGCCTTTTTCCCATTTCTATACATTCTCCCTCTCCCTTCTTTCAAAAAATTTACATGAGAAAATGTATAATAGAAGATCTTGCTCAATTGATATTTGTGAATGACAACTCTGACCCAGATTTCTGAGAACCAAAGAAGGATGTATGATCCGGCTTCAGATTGACTGTTCGCATATAGAAACACGCTGGTTGCTCAGGAGACAGCTACTCATAAAGAAACACTCATCAAGAGAGCACTGAGACACCAACACCAAAGCAGAGTTAAGAGGCCAGAGTGCTGGCACTGATTCATGGATTAAATCTTATGTGGCTGCTGCATTGAAGTTTTCATCAAACTGAGAATATAAATAGGCACAAAATTACTCACATTGACGCCCGGAAACACAATGTCGCTGAGGCTTGGCCTGTCAGATCATCAGCAAGTGGAGGATTCCCCTCCCCTGCGTATGTTTTAGAATCTCCAGAGACACATCCACAAGTCAATCCTCTTCTTTCTAGCTGCTAGTAAAGAAGGGCCTTCTATCCCAGCTCATACTCCTAACCTAATTCCCTCAAAAACTTTCTGTGGTCACTGCCAGTGAATCAGGTTTAGTTGGTAAAATTGGAAGGTCACCACTGGCATCTGATAGAGCATTCTACAGAAGTGGGTATGGAATGCTGTTTTAATTCATATCGTTTAACTGGAGGCAATAAGGTTGCTCATCAAGATTCAAAATCTTACCTCAGTTACATGTCAAGAGTTTTCCTCACTGATACAACAGGGGCCCACTGCCTAGGCAACCACACGATGGCAAGTATGTTACCCAGACGTGCTTCTTGCTGACTTCTAACCCGCCCCCTTCTTCAATGCTACCTATAGCCCACAGTGCTTGGCTCACTGCTGCCTCAAACAGAAAGTCAGAGCTCTGTGGCATGATGAGAGCCATTTCTTCCCTATTAACGCTCAATTGCAGACTTCCCAGAAAGCACAGCTCTCTTAAGGGCAAGGGCTCTTTAAATTTACACACACAGAGCCAATTCTCCCAGGAGAAAGCCCTCACCAGATTGTGTGGTGAAGATAAATTCCACTGCTGGACACTTTGCAGTCCCGGAACCAAGGCTCCCCTTTGTCCCATAGCTCCCCTTGGTGTCAGGGAGCTGCTCACCTGCCTATTTCTACCTTCATGATAAAGTCCCTTTTAAGGGCTGTGTTACTTTATCCCACACTCTGGCATTGATTAGTACCATCTCATGACATCCATATGCTTTAATATATTTGGAGCCCAATGTTAGGAGTAATAGAGTCTTACTCTATTCCTAAGCTATAAAATGTTACTATTACTATTCTGCCCAGAATGTTTTATTGCAAAACCACCTAGCACAGAAATTGACTATAGACTTTGGAATCAAAGAAGCAAATTTTCAAATCTCAACTCTACCACCTTATTAGCTGTGTGTTCAGTAAGTGATACAACCTTAACCTGTTTCTTCATCTGCAAAATACAGATTTAAAATGCTTACCTCCTGGGTTTGTAGCAAACAGTACTTCTCAGACCAGCAGCATCAGCATCACCTAGAAATTTATTAGACATGCACTCTCAGGCAGCTACTGAATCAGAAACCCTAAGGATGGGGCAAAGCAATTTGTGTTTTAACAAGCCCTCTTGTGATTTGATGCATGCAAAGTTGGTGAAACACCAGTTGCGAGGATTAAAAGAAATAAAGCACATAAGGGCTAGACTCAGTAACTGGCATATAGTAAATACTTAACAATTTCTAACTATTATTATTGTCACTATTAGAATTTCTAAAGTAATGAATGAACTACACACTTTTCGGGCAAAGTTTCATATATATTTCTCATAACAAAGCTTTTCATAGACGTTTGGCAGCTGAAGGCTGGAGGCTAAGATCTCAAGAATATGGAGTACAAATCCTTATACTTTAACCAATCATGTAGAAAATGAGTTTAAATTCTTTTCACCAAAAAGTAACTGAAATCTATATAGAAAGTCACTGCGCCTCTGCAAAAAGAAAAAAAAAAAAAAAAAACAGTACTTGGAGAAAGGGTCAAGATTTTTCTCAGAAAACAGTCAGGGTCTGCTTCTACACATGGAAAAATGGGACAATTGAAGCTTCAATAATGGAGCTGCCAGCCCCATTACTGCCACAACGATTGCCACATCATAGAATATCACCATGATCATATTCACCCGAAGTTTTTCAAAGCATATGCTTCCAATTGCATTGTATGACTATAAAACAATTTCTATCATACACTCAATAAAATAACCAGCTTCATTTCATGTAACTTCCTGATGAATGCCTCAAGATAAATTTGTTTTATAATAACCCTAGGAAACTAAATGAATTTACCTTCTACCCAGGCTGTTTGAATGTAAATCAATTACATGTCACAGAAGACTGAAATGATTGTGGTTTTAGAATCGTCCATAAGCCATTCTTTCTGAGAGCATTTACCCAGCAAGTCCAGTAGAAATTAAATTTGTGGTTGTGTACCTTCAGGCAAATTATTCACTTAATTTCTCAGCCCCACAGATTTTTGTATCTGTAAAATAAAAGGATTGAACCAGATGATCTCTAAGATCCATCCAGCTCTTGCACTGTACCATGTTCTAAACAAGCCAAAGTTGTTCATGTTTTAATTAACTGTGAATTAACTTGAACAGCATGCACAGTTCTACTGACAGCTCGTTGATGGGGTTGTTTTCTTTATATTTTAGAGTATAAAGCTCTTCAGTCTGAACTTTCTAGAAAAGGCTGAGTAACACTAGAAAAGGCTGAATAAACTTTCCTTGGGGCAGAAAAAGTATTGCTCTTAACATAAAGTAGCTATAAACTGCTGCTTAACCAACTAAAGAAACCTACAAAGGTCGTCAAGCCAAGCAGGGAGCTGCCAGTCCCATCACTGCCACAGCTGAAAGTGCAGAGAAATCAGTGTTGGTTTAAGTCAGAGCTGCTCAAAATGCAGGCCCCAGAATCTGTCAGGGGTGGACTCTGCCGTCCTGTGGTTCAATAAGCTCTCCAGGTGATTCTGATGCACATGTTTGAGAGTCACTTGTTTACATATAGCAGAGAAGCCACCTGTCTCTCACCTCAAAGCTGACTCACCTGCAGAAACAATGAAAGAGGGTAATGACAGGCCCCCCCAAAATTACTCCAAGCTATCAAATTAAACTAAAACGTAATATCACTTAACTGACTCTATGCAATAAATAGAGCATTCATTAATGAGTAATTTGGTAAGCACGTGAGCATGCTCAGGATATAATTTTTCCAGGAACAGGGAAAAGAGCCCATGGATTGGAAGTTTATTTTGAAATTCAGCTGTAAGGGAATATGTTCTATGTATCTTTCTTTTATCAAGGTAAGAAAGTGATATAATTTTATTGTTTCTTTCTAGCCAGTGTCTCAGTTTCCACTGAGGAGTTTATATACCCTATTCGGCAGGACAAGAGCACATTATTTTAAAAAATAGATGCCAATCATTGGCATTTACCACATGCCAGTCACTGTGTGGGGTGATTTACACATTCTCTAATTTCATTCTTGCAACAATGCTATGAGGTAGAGATTGTCCTTCCTCTGCAGATGAGAAAACCAAAGTTTAGATAGAGATATTAAGTGTAAATCTGCTGAGCTCATTTCAAGGCTCCTCAGTCTCTAGAGAAAATAGATTTCCTGAGTTACATCTCCCTTTTCTTTTTTCTCTTGATACTAATGCATCATTCCTTTACTCCAAGACTGTCAGGCACAGGAAGCCAGCACTCTAGACCTCCCTTCATGGCCCATTCCCACTTTTCCTTTGACTCCCAGCATGATGTCCACTCTAGCTAATTTTAAGACCATTTTCTGCAAACTTGAGCTCCCCAACACCCAGATAGCTGAGCTAGGTGGGCTGCTGAGACTAAAGGATCTATGGGGCCTGGGGAAAAAGAATGCCCTGGAGGGAAAAGAAGAAGGGCAGTAGGTAGCAGAAGGCATGGCTTGGATGGGGGAATTGTGTCAACAGTGATACTGACCATGAACACACTGAACAACTAGCAAAGAGAATGGCTGATAATATGACTGTTCAATGGAGGAACTAAGGAAAATATGGTCATATTTGTAAATAGTTTATCAATTTTGTTTCACTGCCATACAGCACAACAACTAGGGTGCATATTATTAAATGGGTTTGGATTAACTTTCTGGGTTTGGATTATTTTGCTGGAATAGTGACTTCTTTATTACTGTAACAATGCTATACTATAGAGTTTACTGAACACACAGCACAACTATCTGTTCACTACTTCAGAATTGGAGAGATCACTGGTCATATCTGTATTTCCCTAATTTGGAGAACACATATCCACCAATGGTGCATACATTCCAATGCAAAATGCAAAAACAATGATCTGAGTTTGGTAATAAACCCAGAAACTTGTTAAGCTCTTATCAGCCATGTGTCTGTATTAAAAACCACCTGGCTGCAGTTGAAAGATAACCTTCTATTTTCAGTCACTTGCTATATTTGCGGTAGCTTCACATCACTGATCACAGGGACTACAGTAATGGGCAGGGTGGCTGAGCAGGGATTCCTTTGCCTGTCTTCCCCAGTCCGTTCCCCAGTTCCTCTCTCCCAAAAGTCCTATCAGCAGAGACCTTGCAACCTGAGGCAAAAAGTGAAAGAATAAAAGCTGCAGTAACTTAAGTACTTGCTGCATATCAGACACTGTGCTTAAAGTGATTTACATTCATTATCTCATTTTAACAACCTGAGAGTTGGGTACGACTCTTATCTGTGTTTTACAAAAGCGGAAGTGAAGGCTCTTAAATCACATAGCCTGGTAGAGTGGTAGAGCCCGGGCTTTGACCCAGGCCTCCCTAATTCCAAAAGACTTGCTCTCAGTATCTACAGAAGACTCCCCAATGCACTATTATACCACTTAACTTGGCCAATGGCCAGTGTTTACAATGGATAGGAGCAGAGACTTACCCTTTCTGTAACCAAGGTAGAGTACAGCCTCTGAAATACAGCTGAGCAAACAACTCAAGCCCAGTTTGGTGTTCCTGCCCAGTGGGTGCTATTCCAGGAACTGATATCCCTTCCTTCATGTTCCTTAAACCCATGTGGCACCCACTATTATGGTATTGACAATGGGCTGAGAAGCCCCTTCTCAGTGTAAGCAGGGACTCTTTCTAACCTCATCCCTGGTATAGGAAATGAGCACCTCTTCTGTTCTGTCTCCAGTCTACACAGCTCTATCAGTAACTTGTCCAAAGGTTCTTTGGAAAGTCAGCTGATTGGAACACAGAGTACATTTTGTATAATACAAATGGTGATGAGGCTCTTAGGTCACTGCACCAAAGCCTACTTAATCTGTCATGTGCCGGAAAATTGATGGTGCAGCCGAACCCAGAACAGTGCAGAGTTGTTGAAGACCCCTAAATTTCTCCAAGCCCAGGCTTTTCTATGATCCTCTAGTTCCAGGGCAGTAACCAACATGTAGTAGGACATTAATAATAGCTCGTGTTTTCTGAGCACTTACCATGTGATTGATGGCGCTGTACACGACAGCATGTACACTGGACCCCGACAGCAGCTCTAGGCAGTAAGCACAATTGTTAGCCTCAAGTAACTGAGGCGTAGAGAAGTTAAGTGACTTCCCGGGTCACAGAGTTGATAAGTGATAGAAGCAGGATTAGAACCCAGGCAGTCTGGATCCAAAGTCAGCGTGACCAACCGCCCGTGGACCTTTAGTTGCCTGAAAACTGGGAAGAGGACCCGAGGCTGGGCAGAGGCTCTGCTGTGTAGGCAGCTCCCACAATGCACACATGGAAATCACACACACAAGCAGGTAGGGAGTGGGCTGGACAGGAGCTCTGGTGAATCCCTCCACCAAGGTGAAGGAGAGTATGACAGAGACATCCACACATGCTTCAGTGCCTCTAGAAGAGGAAGAGGTCCGTGAACAGGAAGGTGTGTCCATGGGGTGGGCCAGGGAGATGACAGGAGAACAAACAGCTTGCTCCTTCTCCACAGTTTCTACTGCTGCTCTGAGGCATGACCTTGGGCAAGTTCGTCCCCTTCCTCTTAAAGGGAGGGCCATAATAGTTCCCAACTCTAGAGTTTTTGTGGGGATTGAGTGAAATAATTCACTTTGCATGGTGCCTGGTGCCCACTCACTGAGAACATCCTCTTGTGATTAAGACCATTATCATTACACCACAATGTCATCTGACTCTGAACACAGCCAAAGCCCACGAAAAAGCCCTTCGCAATTGGCCTTGCTAAGACAGGCTTGAAGGGAAGGTGGTTTCCCCTCTACACTAGGATGCAGGGTTGAACGGCAGCCACGGGAGCCCTCCTCCCTTGCCTGGGGAAAGTTCCAGTCTCCTTTCCCCACCAAGCCCTTACTAGCACCACCAACAAGATGCATAATGAACTGGCTTGAGTCCCACCTCTTCATTTCCACTTCTCTACTCTCAGCAGCTAGGGCTAAGAAGCTGTGAAATGAAGGAATGCCCATTGGCAAGAGGAAAGTGGTTGCCAAGTCAAGCAGGCCCTGAATAGTCAGCCTGGAGAACTGGCCATAATTTACTATAAAACAGTCTCTCCTGGTGATGAGGGGTGGGGCAAGAACAGAGGAGAGAAAACAGATGCCCCTTGAAGTTTTTCACCAAAAATCTAATGAGCCATGACTTATGAATGCGATGGTGTTTTGCAATCCACACTGCAGTTCTTCATGATGTCTAGGTCCAGAGCCAGCTCTCTTCTGAGAGGAGGGTTGCTATCTTTACCACCACTGGCAAAACAAAAACAAACAAAACTAAATGCAAGATGGTTGGGTCCTAAACTTAACATTTAGTTTCCCCATTTCTGTTATATATTAGCTGAGGAGGCTTTTGGAAGACCCAACAAAGACATTATATGTAAATCAATAACAATTTTCGTTTTATGTTCAAACCATGAACACTGACTAGCTAATTTTCATGGCATCCCTATAAGTGAGTTTTATGATCCTGCTCCAGTTCAATTCTTCAATACTGTAATAGCTTAGATGATTTTTTAATGTATTTCCATAAAATGATTTTTGCCAGCACCTTACATTTTCATCAGATTTTCTTGTCGTAGCTGGATACGGCTGACACAGAGAGTTAAGTGTTGTGAAATGGAGCAGACAGACAAGGATGGAGACTCAAACAAGGCATTGGCATGGGCCAACGTGGAGGGCTGCAGGGAGCAGGCAAGGGGGCATGACCCAGCTAGAAGTGCCTGGGAGAACAGCCTGGTGGTTGTCAGCACAATCTACAAAAGCAATAGCATAGATTAAAAAGCAGGAGCCCAGGCAAAGGTCTTAACAGTGGAGGATATAGGACATGTGACCGCTGTAGAGGATTGTCCCCAAAAAGTGGGTAGACATACCCCTTACTCTTACCTCTATGAGAGGAGTGTCCTCGGCTACCCCGTTGATGATGAGCTCTGCCACGTGCCTTTCTTGGTCCTATGGGATGTTAGTAGGCATGATAGGCAGAGGCCTGTGATATGTTTGTGCAGTTGGGCTTGCCCTCTTGGGCTTCTGCCAGCACCATGAGAAATGTCTGCCCTGGTAGCACTAGTTCAAACAGGATGAGAGACCTGTGGAGCAGACCTGGACCACACCCGCAGCTTAGAGCAAGCCAAGGTAAACACATTTATCAAGCATATTACTAATGCCTTCTCATCCTTCTAGTTGCAACTTACATGTCACTGTCTCAGAGGTCCCTGTCTGACTCTCCTCCAGGCTAAATTATGCCCCAGTGTTAACTGTGTTTCAACGAAAGAAAAGAATTAGGAAGAATTATTTGCTTATATGTTTGTTTCTTCCATTAAATTACATTCTTTGAAAGCAAGGAGCATATCTTATATGCTTAATATATTCTAGAGACTGTGGACTGTGCTAGAGCTCAATGAAGTCTATTAGGCACTTAGTAAATATTTGTAGAATGAAATATAGAAAGCACTCCTGGAGGATGAGGCCACAACTACTACAGTGATGACATAGAGCTCTTCTCTCAAGGAGCTTTGCATCTACAGGGCCAGACCATCAGCCACTGCACAGTGATAGGCTAGAGCTACTTAAATCCTTTCTCCCTGTGGTCAGAATTCACCTGAGAGACAGAGACAAGGTGTCCAGTTAGCTATTGCCATGGAACAAATTATGACAAAATTTAGTAGCATCAAGGAACAATTACTTTTACTGTCTCTCAAAGTTTCTGTGGATCAGGAATTTGGAAAGAACTTAGCTGGGTCGTTCTGGTTCAGGGTTTCTAATGAGATTGTAGTCAGGTGGTAGCTGGAGAAGCTGGAGGCTGGCCATACATCTCTTTATTCCTGTGATCTCAGGGATACTTCCTGTGGTCTCTCTGCACAGGTGAGTTGGGCTTCCTCCTAGCATGGCAGCCTCAGGGTGGTTGGACCACTTTCATGGTGGCACAGGACTCAAGTGCAGGTTTTACAGCAAGCAAAGTGGAAGTTGTATCACCTTTTTCTTTTTAATGTGGTTAAAATCATGTAACATTATCTGGGCATGGTGGCTCATGTCTATAACCCCAGCACTTTAGGAGGCTGAGGTGGGCAGATCACCGGAGGTCAGGAGTTCAAGGCCAGCCTGACCAACATGGTGAAACCCGGTCTCTACTAAAAATACAAAAACTAGCCGGGCATGGTGGTGGACGCCTGTAATCCCAGCTACACAGGAGGCTGATGCAGGTGAATCGCTTGAACCCAGGAGGCAGAAGTTGCAGTGAGCTGAGATCATGCCTCTGCACTCTAGGCTGGCTGACAGAGTGAGACTCCACATAAAAAAAAAAAAAAAAAAAAAGTAACACAAAATCTTCCATCTTAACCATGTTTTAGTGTATGATTCACTAGTGTTATGTACATTGACATTGTTAGGCATCCAATCTCCAGAAATTTTACATCTTGCAAAACTGAAACTCTATGCCCATTAAACAACAACTCCCCATTTTCCTCTCTCCCAAGCCCCTGGAAACCACTGTTCTACTTTCTGTTTGTATGTATTTGACTATTTTAGATACTTCATAGAAGTGGAATCATGCAGCATCTGTCTTTCTGTGACTGGTCCACTTCATCCAGCACAAGGTCCCTGAGGTTCACCCATGCTGCAGCACGTGACAGGATATCCTTTCGAAGGTTGAATAGTATTCCATTGTGTGTATATGCCATATTTTCTTTATTCATCTGTTGATGGACATTTGGGGTGCTTCCACCTGTTGACTATTGTGAATAATACTGCTATGAATGCAGGTGTGCAAATATCTGTTCAATTCTCTGCTTGTTGCATCACTTTTTATGACTTAGCCTCAGAAGTCACAAAATAATACTTCTTTCAATGTCAGAAACCCACCCATATTTAAAGTGAGGGAGCAGAGGTCCCACCTCTTGAGGTGAGGTGCATCAAAGCCACATTCTAAGAGGAGCATGTGGAGTAGAAGATACTGTTATAGCCATCTTTGGAAAATACAACCTTCCACGCAAGGATCCAGCTAGAAATGGAGGGGAGCAGTGGGAGGGATTAGGGAGTGTTGTCAACCTTCAGAGGTTGGCATTCAGACATCTGCCATACAAATGAAGGTCATAGGCAAAGACCTTGCTGGCCACCAGGCTGCATCTTATACAAAATAGCACTCCACCACTTTCTATCTCCTTACCCTGCCTTATTCTTCATTCTTACTCTGATACCTTCTCCTCAGTACTTAATTGTCCAATTGCTTATTATATGTCCCTCTCCACTAGAATATAAATTCCAAAAGAACAAGAACTTTGTCTTTTGCTGCCATATACCAGAGTCTAGCATGGTAGCTGACACAGGGTAGGCACTCGGTAAAATTTCATTAAATGAATGAATGGATTCGAGAACGATGAAAATTTGATTTAAGTTCTGTGTTACTAAGTGGAACCAGGGTCATCTGGTGTAGTCAGACAAACCTGCACGTAACTCCTAGTCTCACCCCTTACTGTCTGTGTAGCCTTCAAGGAGCTATTTAAGAAGAGAAAAGGGTGGGTAGCAAGGTAGCTGATGCTGAAACTCATCATCAGTATAGTCATGGCCAATAGAAACTTGGGGTCAAGTGATAGAATATTGACCAAGGGACCCCTCAGAACCCGTGAAGTCCTGAAGTCCACCTCCCTCATTCAGCAGAGGAGAAAGCTGAGGCCCAGGGAAGTGATTATTCCTACCCAAGACCACACAGAGGCAAGACTAAAACTGGGGATCCAAAGTCCTCTGACTCATCAAACGATTGGGTCCATCAAAACTCGAGGTTGCAAGTGATAGAAATGTATCCCAATAACTAGCCCAGGCACAAGGAGAAGTTTAAGCCCCCCCATGTTTTCTCATGAGTGCGGCAGATGCCCTTGTTGCCCTGCATCTCATCCCCTCACCCACACCTGCAGCTGTGATGAATAGCGTCACTTCGAGTGGACCCTGCCTCTGTTCTTCCACCACAAGACTTTCTCGAAAAGCACAGGAGCCCACTCAGCCCACACTCATGTTCAGCCAGAAAGAGAGAGTAGTCAAAGCCCCCAAGGACAATTGTCAACCAAAGAAGAACAGGAGCCATTAGGCAAATGCCCCAACCTTCCCTCCTATGGGTGGACAATTCTGGAGGCTTCAATGGTCCCTGCAGAGTTGAGCCCCTTTAGCCTAAAGCAGTGACCTTGACAATGCACACTTGATTGACTGTTTCCTTTTCCTTGTGCACTCTCCCTATCTCCTCACAAATACCTACCTTCCTCTGTAAGTCCTTGACTTGGGCTCTGCTTTAGGAGAAACCTAAACTAAGAGGTCAGTCTATTGGTGATGTAGCAAAAAACAGAATATGTCTTAGTTATGCAGATATTGATCATTAGGGATACAGAAGGTAGAGGTTGACTGAGATAACATAAATAGTGCCTAACCCCAATGCCTAACCATCATAGATGCTTACTCAATGTTACCATAGTTTATCTATTCTAAGACGCACCCGTCTTTCACATTTCAACATTTCTAAAAACAAGATATACCTTAAAATCAGCGAGATCTTACAACTATAATTGGCAGTATTTTTTTCTTCATTGGTGATATATAAATATTGGATGCATCTTGCAATCATTGTCATTTTAGAGTCTTAGGTATTTTATAGTTCTCACTCAGTTTCTTCCTGCACTGTGAATCAGGGAAATGAAATGAATTGTCAAAGTACGAAGGCAATGTGTGGAACAGAGCTAGTCAAAAGACCCGTATTTCCCTAAAGCATGATAAACCGGAAACTCCCCCAGCCAAGAGGGAAAGAGACTAGGGGAGTCTGAAGGTCATCCAGGTATACGTTGAGATTCCACTCCAAGCAAATCAACAGAGACTGCGCTTCGTTCATCCTTAGCACCTGAGCACCTGGCTCAAGGTAGAGTCTAGAAAATGTTTGTGTACAGAAACACAGTGAGTGGGATACCGAGATGGTCTGTCCTGCCCATCCCGGAAGCTCACTTAAGAGGTGGAGCAGGTAGGGCAAAGAATGGGGGGCACCTTTGGAACACCAGGAATATCAGTGTGCTGGTCCAACTAAAGAGAGCCAGTCCTTCGGTATGGCCTCTCACACCAGGGAGAGGCTCTCACTTGAATGGGTACATGCTGGGGGCTACAGACCCCACAGGGTGTAGCTAACTCGCATTCACTTCATCGTCTACCCTTTTTTCTCACTTCATATGCCTCTAAGGGCTCCCCACACAGGGCTCCCAGTACCTTTGTCTTTCTCCTTCTGGTTTGCAGCCTTTTCCCTTCACAGGTTTATCTGATGACCACAAGCACTTTAGAGTCTAGCCTTTAAACTTTTTTCTTCCATCAACACAGTCAGTCACTCTGTGTCCCATCTGTTTAGGCTAAGACCACTCCATAACAAACCTTATGGATGCATCTGGCATTCAAGGTTGATAATGAGTTACCCCTGTGAAGAACCTTTATATCTTAGGGACATTCTATGCCTTAAGTTCATAATGACAAACATATGCTAAGTGTTCCATAGTGAACTCACAGGGGCACTGCAGGACATTTTAAATTTTTTCAAGGGAAGCCCAGACACATCTGTCAGACCCTAAACAAATACTACTATTAAGTTATTTAGACTTACTTAGTAAACAAAAGAGTTAGATATTTATTTTGGCTTGTTTCATGAAAGAAGTATTGAGACACTAAATGTGCTGTAAAATAAAAAAAGTTTGGGAACTTATTTTCTTTCTTTCTTTTTTTTTTTAAAAGAGATAGGATCTCGCTCTGCTGCCCAGGCTGGAGTGCAGTGGCAAAATCATAGCTCACTGCAGCCTCCACCTCCCAGACTTAAGTGATCCTCCCACCTCAGCCTCCCAAGTAGCTTGCACTACAGACATGCACCACCATGCCTGGCTAATTTTTTATTTTTATTTTTGGAGAGAAGGGGTCTCACCTCTGTTCCCCAGGCCAATCTCAAACTCTTAGGCTCAAAGAATCCTCCCACCTCAGCATTCCAAACTGCTTGGATTACAGGTGTGAGGCACTGCGCCTGGACAAGTTTGGGAACTTCTACCTTAAACCAAAAAAGTAAGTAAGGGTAGCATTTGGAGCACCATAAAAGGCCTTGGGAAAATAATCGATGGGCCAAAGAACCCCTTCAGGAGCCCTAACTCACACCATGTAGGTAGGTGTCACTCTTCCTGTGGGTCAAGATCCCCAGCCTTGTCACCAAATCCCTAATCCCATCTGAGGTGACACCTAACTTCAGGATTATCTGTCCCAAAAAGTGCAATCTGACCATGACCCCATAAACAAAAAGGCATGTGCTTAGGAATTACGCACTTCAGTGGTCAGAGCTGGTAAGAGCCTGCCCTTTCAGCCCTTCTCATTGCAGGAAGGAGCAGGAAGCAGCAGGATCCAAGATCCATCTCCATATGGCCTGGCCTTCCCAGACCATGTTAAATGACCTCCCCTTTTCTTCTACTATGCAAATCCCATCTTTTCTTTAAGATCCAGGTATGTAACATAGATATTATGTTTATTCTGAATCTGAATTCTTCACTAAAATATAAGCTCCATGAAGGCAGGGACTTCATTTGTTCACAACCGTATAACCAGTACCTATAAGAATGCCTGCTGGCCGGGCGTGGTGGCTCAAGCCTGTAATCCCAGCACTTTGGGAGGCCGAGGCGGGCGGATCACGAGGTTAGGAGATCGAGACCATCCTGGCTAACCCAGTGAAACCCCGTCTCTACTAAAAAAATACAAAAAAAAAAAAAAACTAGCCGGGCAAGGTGGCGGGCACCTGTAGTCCCAGCTGCTCCGGAGGCTGAGGCAGGAGAATGGCGTGAACCCGGGAGGCAGAGCTTGCAGTGAGCTGAGATCCGGCCACTGCACTCCAGCCTGGGTGATGGAGCAAGACCCCGTCTCAAAAAAAAAAAAAAAAAAAAAAGAAGAATGCCTGCTACAAAGTAGGCGCTCAGTAAATATACTGAATAAATGAACTATAGTCCATGAAAGAATTAAGCCTTAATGTCCCATTTATTCACTATGTGAATTAACTTTTCTACTATGCTTCATGAATGGCACTAGCTATGTACCATTCTTGGAAGAATTGAGAAGATAGTCATTCAAATCAATTTCTATGTACTATGGTTCAGATGAGGAACCATTGTTGAGAAAGCCTGAGTTCATGAGCAAATTAATGGATAAAAAGACCTACTTCCTCCAGGTAACCTCCTCTCATCATCCCATCCACATGATGTTGTAACTCTCCCTGGATCTATTAACTATGTCTTGGATTGGAAATGGTTAAGAGTAAAAGGCTCCTGCTTAATGACCAGTGTGCACTTAGGGATGCTCAACCATCCCTGCACGGTGACTTCTGGGACCCCACAGTGAATGGTTCTGTAAGCAGATCCAGCCTTTCAAAGGTTTCACAAAAGAACACTCCCACAATGGAGGCTGCAGTCTGAGTACTGTCTGGTACTGATAAGACTGCCTGGGAATGCCCTGTCCTATCCTTCCCCAAATCAAAAGCTCTTTGAAAGGCAGCCAAGCATTTGAGACCAACCAAGCAGTACTAAGTGCATTATCTTGTCTAAGCAAAGCATGAGAAGTAAATTAAGATCCCTGTTGACCTCACTGACTTAAAAAAAAAAAAAACAAACAAAACTCTGCTTTTACCTAATATATGATCATGGCCTTAAAGAGAATCTCCTCCCTTCCATTAAAATTATATTTAGCCTAAGGAGATTCAGTGCCCTCTGCAGTGTTATTTTATTTCTTTTTTAAATAGTTTCAACTTTTATTTAGATATGGGGGCACATGTGCAAGTTTGTTACATGGGTATATCATGTGATGCTGAGGTTTGTGATACAGATGATCCTGTCACCCAAATACTGAACATAATACGCAACAGTTAGTTTTTCAGCCTTTGCTCCCTCCCTCCCCCGTATTAGTCTCTAGTGTCTATTATTGCCAGCTTTATGTACTCAATATTTAGCTCCCACTAATAAATAAGAACATGTGACATTTGGTTTTCTGTTCTGGCGTTAATTTGCTTAGGATAATGGCCTCCAGCTCCATCCATGTTGCTGCAGAGGACATCATCTCATCCTTTGCTATGGCTAGATAGTATTCCATGGTGTATATATATCACATTTTCTTTATTCAATCCACTGTTGATGGGCATCTAGGTTGGTTCCCTGCTGTTGTGAATAGCGCTGTGATGAACATACGAGTGTGCATGTCTTTTGGTAGAATGATTTGTTTTCTTTTGGATATATACTCAATAATGGGATTCCTGGGTTGAATGGTAGTTCTGTTTTAAGTTCTTCAAGAAATCTCCAAACTGCTTTCCACAGTGGTTGAACTAATTTACATTCCCATCAACAGTGTATGAGCATTCCTTTTTCTCTACAGCCTTACCAGTATCTATTATTTTTTTGACTTTTTAGTAATAGCCATTCCAATAGGTGTGAGATGAAATCTCATTGTGGTTTTGATTTGCATTTCTCTAATGATTAGTGGTGTTGACCGTTTTTTCATATTTGTATGTCTTCTTTACAGAAATGTTCGTTCATGTCTTTTGTCCACTTTTTAATGGGGTTGTTTTTCGCCTGTTACATTGTTTAAATTCCTTATAGATTCTGTATATTGGACCTTTGTTGGCTGCACAGTTTATGAATATTTTCTCCCATTCTATAAGTTATCTATTTATTCTGTTGATAATTTCTTTTGTTGTTCAGAAGCTCTTTTGTTTAACTAGGTCCCACTTGTCAATTTTTTGTTTTGTTGCAATTATTTTTGAGACCTTAGTCAGAAATTCTTTCCTAAGGCTGATGTCCAGAATGGTGTTTCCTAGGTTTCCTTCTACAATTCTACAATATAGAATCTATAAAATATAGATTGAGGTCTTATACGTAAATCTTTAATCCATCTTGAGTTAGTTTGTATATGGTGAACGGAAAGGGTCCAGTTCATTCTTCTGCTGGGGTCCAGCTATCCCCAGCACCATTTATTGAATAGGGAGTTCTTTCCCTATTGCTTATTTTTGTCAATTTGGTTGAAGATCAGATAGTGGTAGGTGTGCAGCTTTATTTCTGGGTTCTCTATTCTGTTCCGTTGGTCTATGTGTCTGTTCTTGCACCAGTAGAATGCTGTTTTGTTTATTGCAGCTTTAGAGTATAGTTTGAAGTTGGGTAGTCTGATGCCTCCTGCAGTGTCATTTTATAAGGACAATTCTGTTTCAACTTTCTCTGGTCATTTCTAAACCAATTAATAGCAACAGGAATGGGATTACTATAATTAGCTTAGACTTATTGACTCTATCCTAGGAACAGGGGATGAAGTCTCTTAAATCATATGAGGAAAAGGTAGACACCTGAAAAGAAAATGAGTGTTCTCTTAGCTGGGAAGCATGGCATGGACTGACTATGCAATTAGTATGCATCATGAAAGACTTCATAGACAGTACAGACTTTTAAGGTAAAGATAACAACTTTAATGTTGACCACATTCAATACTAAACGTAAAAACAACAACAACAAAAAAAAAAACTCTATTATCATCTCTGGCCTGCCTTTTCAGATGTTCTCTGCCACCTGCAGTGACCCAGTGGTTAAAAGAAGAAGAAAAAAAACCTAGTTGTTTCCTTGAAGTGTTGCTTTTTAACTACTGCATATCATTTATGTGTGATTTATATATCAGACTTCGCGCACATAACAGCACAGTGGAAATCAGTGATAAATAAATAGTGATTATACACCAGATCGAAAGTGCAAAGCTATGGGCAAAGCATGATAGCTGGACAGAGAAGAAAGTATTTACTTTCAACTGGAGGGATTGGGGGATGACTCCATTGAAGAGGTGGAGTTTAAGCTGATATCAGCAGGACTGGCAAGCATTTCATCCTGCAGGGATGATGGAGGCAAGAAGCAAAAGGAAGAAAGTGTAAGGAATGTTTCTGTATAGGAGTAGGAAAGTGTGTTCGTTTTCTATTACTGTGCTAACAAATTGCCACAAACTTGGTGGCTTAAAGAATACAAATGTTTTGTATTACAGTTCTTTAGGTCAGAAATCTGACTTGGGTCACACTGAGCTAAAATCAAGGTGATGGCAGGGCTGCATTCCTTTCTGGAGGCTCTGAGGGAGAATCCTTTATTTGACTTTTCCAGGTTTTAAAGACTGCTTGCATTCCTTGACTTGTGGCCCCCTTCCTACTTCTTCAAAACCAGCAACAGTGTATTGAATGCTTTTCCTGTTGCCATCTCTGGTTCTCTGTTTCTAAGGACTTGTGTGATTAGATTGAGTCCTAGACAATCCAGTGTAATTGTCCTATCTCAAATCCTTAACCTTAATGACAGTTGCAAAATTGCTTTTCCAATTGTAAGGTAACATATTCACAGGGTGGATTAGAAATGGACATCTTTGGGGGCCACTATTCTGTCTACCACAGGAAGGAGAGCAGCTGGCTCAAGAACTGGCCCAGCAGATGGATTAAGGAGTGTGGAAGGAGATAGAGGTAAAATTTCTACATTTGTTATACTTCTGGGTCTAGAATTTTTTGATAATGGAACTTTCTACACTTTCAATGCATATTCCTTTCATCCTGTAGATCAGATTGTTTAGCCTAGAGCTTCCTCAGAAACCATATGTTACTTGTGTGCTTCCCCTTTCCAGCTCAGTAATACAAAAAAGTAGTATTCCCTCCGCTAGCACTACCCCTCTGTCAATTAGAATAGGTTAAATTTTTCTGTGATAATTAACAGTCTCCAATTCTCAGTTGCTTAAGACAGCAAAAGCTTATTTCTTACTAATGCAACATGTCCACCACAGGTTGACTAACAAGCTCTGCTCCAAATCTCCTCACTCCAGATCCCAGACTGATAGAGCAGCCACTATTTCAAACATCACCAGGTGCCACAGCAGAGGGAATGAAAGTTCTAGAGGGTCTTACATCAGCTTTTATATGCCCCAGCCTGGAAGTGACACACATCAATTCTACCCACATCTTATTGCCCTGAACGCTTCACATGACTCCACCCGCATGAAAGGTCCAAGAAGTATAAGCTTATCATGTACACACAGGCAAAGAGCTAGAAATGTGTGAGCAGCATTAATGATGCTACAACCCCCTACTTTAATTTTTACATGAATGGTACCCATATTCTTCCAATGTCTTGGTGACCTTTTTAACTGAACTCTTACAGTCAATCAAATGTTAAGTCCTGTCCAGGCATGATGGCACACACCTGTAGTCCTGGCTACTCAGGAGGCTGAGACAAGAGGATCCTTTGACGCCAGGAACTGCACTTCAACCTGCGCAACATAGCAAGACTCCAAGAAAGGAAGGAAAGAGAGGGAGGGAGGGAGGGAGGGATGGATGGAAGGAAAGAAGGAAGGAGGGAAGGAAGGAAGGAAGGAAGGAAGAAAGGAAGGAAGCCAGGAAGGAAGGAAGGAAGCAAGGAAGGAAAGAAGGAGGGAAAGAGAATGAAAGGGAAAAAATGAAAAGAAAGAAGGAAAGACAAAAATATCATGTCATGTCCACTCTTGCTTCAACGTGTCTCTCCCATCAATCCTTTATTTTCCACTAGCACTATCACTATTTAGTTCAGGCATAAAAGTATACAGTACTTCATTTTCCAAACTTTTTCACTATGATCCATAGTAAGAAATGCATTTTACATTGAGACAAAGTACAAACACACACGTGCGCGCGCGCACACACACACACACACACACAACTGAAAAGTTACTAAAGTTACTCTGTTCTATTCTCTTTTTATAATGCTGGTTATGATTCATGTATTACCAATAGGATGGATGGATGGATGGATGGATGGATGGATGGATGGAGGAGAGATGGAGGAATAGACAGACAGATGACTGATAGACAGATAGATAGATAGATAGATAGATAGATAGATAGATAGATAGATAAAGAGGGATTGATTAGAGAAATTGGTGTATGTGATTATGGAGGCTGAGAAGGTCTGTGACAGGCCATCTGCAAACTGGAGAACCAGGGAAGCTGGTAACATGGCTCAGGCCAACTCTGAAGGCCTCAGAACCAATGAAGCCAATGGTGTAACTGACAGTTTGAGGCCCAAGGCCTAAGAACCTAGAGGTCCTAAGAAACTAGGGGGCCATTCTGGTACAAATTCCAGAGTCCAAAGGCCAGAGAACCTGAAGTTCTAATGTCCAAAATCAGGAGAAGGATGTTTCTGTTCCAGAAAAGAGAAAGTGAGAGAGAGCAAATTCATGTTTCCTCTACCTTTTTGTTCTATCTGGACCCTCAGCTGATTGGATGAGGGTGGATCTTCATTACTCAGTCCACTGATTCAAATGCCAATCTCTTCCAGAAACACCCTTACAGACATACACAGAAACAAAGCATTGCCAGCTATCTGGACATGCCTTAATCATAAGCCACTAACGAGTTGTGCCCTACAGTTCAATAGACAACAAAGTAAAATTCCTATGTACTTTAGAACTAAACCCGCTTCAGAAATGACTTCACAACTCTACTTAAACAAATTTAGGCATCATCTCCTCAGTTTTCAGACTACAACAGTGTTTCCTATTCCACAGGTAAGAATTAGCTTGATGACTAAAAGTCCTTGGTACCTAAAACTACAGTATTAGTCCTTTTTTCCTAGTTTGTCCCTCTTCACCTTTCTTTTGGATTTCTTTTGTTCATTTTTTCATTCATTAATAAAAAGTTTATTTAGATCCCATTGCTTGAGGGGAAATGTGCTAGGCACTGGGGCTACAAAGATAAATAAGACATAATCCATGTTCTTGAAAAGTTTGCAGACTAATAGAGGAGACCAGTTGTAAACAAATGATTGCCATGATATGGCAATCCTATAGCAAAAGAATGGAAATGACTTTATCGGGATTCGGAGGAAGAACAACACACCCTGAGAGAAGACGAGACAGATTAACATTGATTAAACTCTGCTTTGTTCATGTGGCTTAAAATCTAGATTTCCCTATGGGGCTTTTAAAGCTTTTTATAACCTGTCTTATTGCATGTTTGATCTGCCCTCTTTCTACTCCCCAGCAAGTGAGATACTAAATTTTTTCGGGCTAAGACGTGACCAACATTATTGTATCTGCCATTCCAATGGTTGTTGTCCTGAGACTAAGCTGGTCACATTACCATCTCTCCACTCATGTTTGGTACAGCCTCGAAGTCCTTGCATATCCTGTTGACACTGAATAAATAACCAGACAGCCTTTCTCTGCCTTTTCACTTTGAACCATCTTACCATCCTCTGAAACCCAGCTCAGTTCTAGCACTTCAAGAAACCTCCTCAAATTGCTCCAGCCTAGACTAGCCTTCTAAGAATCTCTAATGCAGTTGTCAAATTTTCTTGCATATTTCCTTAAATTTTTTTGAAAAATAATCTATGTGCACTCTACACAATTTTAAACTAAAAAAATGTTAATTATAAGCTTAATTCCCAACATGTTCTATGATGCATACAGGCTCTGAATATATACTTTTTGTCAAAATCTTGGAACTTTATACTAAGATCAATTTATAGGCAGCATCCACCATAGAACTTGGCAAACCCAGTCATTGTCAAACCAATAATCTAAATCAGACTTACTTTGTGTCAGAAAAAGTCTTACTTCATTTTTCAATTCAAATAAGCATACTTATGCTCATCCATGGGACAATCATCTCACTTTTAAATTCTAATTCAAAGATGAATGGGTGGATAGACGGATGAATGGATGGATGGAAGAATGGATGGATAAGCCCTCAGAATCTTGCCAAGAGTTTCTCTCTTGATAACAATGAAAAGTTCCCTTCAATATTTCCTTCTGGCACCCATGTGACTCGCCTCAGGAGTGATTCATCCTGGAATTCCATCCTGGAATTGTTCCTTTGCTTAGTGCCCTGGGCAATCCACATTAATAGGACTTAGGATGGATGAGAGGTTTGTCTCTCATTAATCAAAAAAAAACAAAAAAGATTTTTTTAAAAGGAGGTGAGAAGAACCAACCAATCACAGACTTGGCAGATCAATCTTAGGAAGAAGTACAGTTGGAAATTGAGAATATAAAAATTAATTTCCGGCCGGGCGCGGTGGCTCAAGCCTGTAATCCCAGCACTTTGGGAGGCCGAGACGGGCGGATCACGAGGTCAGGAGATCGAGACCATCCTGGCTAACACAGTGAAACCCCGTCTCTACTAAAAATACAAAAAACTTAGCCGGGCGAGGTGGCAGGCGCCTGTAGTCCCAGCTACTCGGGAGGCTGAGGCAGGAGAATGGCGTTGAACCCGGGAGGCGGAGCTTGCAGTGAGCTGAGATCCGGCCACTGCACTCCAGCCTGGGTGACAGAGCGAGACTCCGTCTCAAAAAAAAAAAAAAAAAAAAAAAAATTAATTTCCTTACAAGTAATTTAAGGGCCTCATGGAAAGTCATTTGTTCTCCTCCAAAGGGTAGGCATTCCCTTTGGGTTGAAGACCGCTGCCCAGAGGTCCCCACAGGGAGGCCCAAAGTCTAATTCCACACATGGACTTGTGTGAGTCTAAGCATTAGAGCTTGCCAGCCTTCTGACCCACTGCTTAGTTTTAGGAGACCCCTTCAAGGTCATGTACTCAATTCCTCTCAGCTTTATGTCACCTGTTCATTGTGGCCTATTTTTATTTTATTCCTTAATGAAGTTCTAAATTTCTCTTTTTTTTTTAAATTAAATAACCACTTTCATGTTAGTTTTCTGTGATTATGTAATTGTAGTTTAGTTTATGTAATCATTTTTAGTTAAAATTTCTTATTGATACATAATTATACATATTTATGAGGTACATGTGATATTTTGATAGATGCACACAATGTATAATTATTAAATTAGGGTATAGCCGGGCGCGGTGGCTCAAGCCTGTAATCCCAGCACTTTGGGAGGCCGAGGCGGGCGGATCACGAGGTCAGGAGATCGAGACCATCCTGGCTAACATGGTGAAACCCCGTCTCTACTAAAAATACAAAAAACTAGCCGGGCGTGGTGGCGGGCGCCTGTAGTCCCAGCTACTCGGAGGCTGAGGCAGGAGAATGGCCTGAACCTGGGAGGCGGAGCTTGCAGTGAGCCGAGATCGCGCCACTGCACTCCAGCCTGGGTGACACAGCGCGAGACTCCGTCTCAAAAAAAAAAATAAATAAATAAATAAATAAATAAATAAATAAATAAATAAATAAATTAGGGTATTTAGGATATCCATCACCTCAAACATTTACCATTTCTTTGTGTTGGGAACATTTCAAATCTCTTCTAGCTATTTTGAAATGTACAATAAATTACATTAACTATAGTCACCCTACTGTGAACACTACTGTGAATGGCTATCAAATACTAGAACTTACGCCTTCTCTTTAACCCCAATTTCTTGAATGAAGAGGCTGTGAAAACTTATTTTAGCTTCTCTCCTCCTTCTCTCTTAAAAAAATTCCTGGCCTGGACATCTTTTTCCTGGTTGAAAGGTGTCTAGATAACCACCTTGGTAGTTTCGGGTGGATTGGTGAACACATAAACTGGATTTGGAGTTGGATAGTCTTACATAAACCTGTGGGAATGCCTGAGTAACTTTTCTCCCCCACAAAGACCACGCACCCCTCTGTAGAGATAGGAGTATTTCTGGTAAAATATGCTTCTAGTTGCAGGTTGATTTTCAGCCTGCCATTTTATAAAGTCCTCCTAGACTTGCTGGAAACATGGAAAATGCTATATCTGCTCTAGTCTACAGCAGTACGACACCAAGCAGTCCACTGAGTTCAGTTCAGCCACAGTTATTACACTTTGTGCACCTACTAAACAAAAGAAAAACAGAGGATTTCTGTCTTTGAAGAGCTCACAGATTACAGGTAAATCCAGGGTATAAACATATAATTGCAGTTATCATGGCTGCCAGGCTAACCACCTTCCCAGGGACTTAGGCTGCTGAAAGTCTTAGAAAAGGACTGTAAAATCTCCTAACATCTGAAAGTGGCTAAAAGAGGTATTAGGAGTTGATCACTTGGCTCCACTCTCTGGGACTTGCCCAGCACCAGCCACCATGACAAGCATCCAAGTTAAATTCTCACTTCAAAATCTAATACCTGCTTGAAGAATTTCCCAGTTGCCTCTTAGCTTTGCTTCATGGCACATTCTTGGTAAATCAAAATTCTAAACAAATTTGTCCTGTCAACAAGGGACCATTTACCACTCCATAAATCAACCCAGATTTTTCATCCTGCTCTACTGTATGTGATGGGTAAAGTATTCTAAGTGATCTTTGAAGCATTTGATCTCTTTCTTGAGAGAGGCAGCTTTGGGACACGATTCCCAATCTTCTGGGGCAGGCAGGTGCTCTCAGACTTTGGTTCTGAAGTAATGGTGATAGCTGTGGTCTTCACTGCGCTATAGGTCAGTTGACAGGGAGGTTGCTCTCCTTCCACCCTGGGGCTCTTGGTTACCCTTGAAGGAGAGGAAGTAAAATTCTTCTTATTTTAATGACCTAATCAGAGGGGCTGAATCAAAATACCACTTGGCAATGCCTCGGTACATGATACTCTAAGGCTCACATGAAGGAAAGGGTAAATAGTTTGTACTTTCTATCTAAATAAACATTTTCTGAAGTCACAGCACAAAGAGTAGACTACAAGTGCTAATATCCATGGATATCATATACAAAACAAGATTAGTACCTGAGATCAGGAGGGAGTATTTGTACTTAAAACACCTAAAACATCAAATGAATGAGTCAGAACTTTAGCCTTCATTCTATCTGCCTTTGTAAAACACATCTCTGACTTCTCCGGGTAAACTTGATCTGATTCAAACTGGAAACAAGGCATCTTCTGGCCAAGATCTTCTCCTTCTTTCAGATTAAACAGTCTGAAAGGAAAAATGGGATTTTCCCCATTTTAAGAGAATAAACATGTGTCTCTGAGGGGAAGAGAAAATGAAAACATTCTATCAACTAGCACAGCACATTGAGGAACAGCCAGGTGCAAGCTCAGGGCAACAAGACACATTTTCTCATTCTCCTTCACTACCACCGTCCTTTCCCAAACCCTGCACTCCCTCTCCCCAACTCCATCCCCATTAAAAAACAGCAACAAACCACTCTGATTAATGACTAAAGAATAAGAGCAGGTGTACAATCTTTATACATTTTAGATTTGGATCAAATTCACTCTTCTCAATTCCTCTTCCTAAAGCCCCACGGATAATCCTTTGCCATCTGCCCCTCCTCCCCTTTCCTTTCTGAGGCTGCTAATGAAAGTGCAGTGGACAGGACTGAAGAAGTACTTGAGCTGGCTCTCTCTGATGGACCCCTAGCTATCTCGTGCCCCCGCTTCCTGCTGGCAGAAAGCAATGCAAAGTGACTGCTGTAGGAGCAGCTGCTGAAGCTCATTTCCCTCCCCCGACGCCTGTCACATTCTTGGGCAATATTTCAGAAGCTTACTCATCCTGCCACTCACTTCCCCCGCCCCCATACCCCTGCCCCCAAACAAGACATTAGGAAGGAAACATGAGAGATTTTATTTTAGCCTAATTGAGCAATAGCCCTTACTTCATCTTGAGTAAGATAAATGGGCTGTCCAACTTCACTTCTCACTTTATTTGTAATGAGGTTTTTCTCTCTCAACTGTTTACCAAAGTATTAAAAAGCACTTTGTAGCGCCGGCTGGTATATTCCATCAAAGAGAGTCAATAGAACAGATGAAGACATATGAGAAAGTCAGAAGATAAGGTACCTTTTACGAAAGTTCAGATTCCAGACCTATTAAAAAGAACCACTTCCCCCTCTGTGAATTCAGGGACGAAAAAAACAACCTTTTCCCTCTTTGGCAGTGAGGTGGTTTTTCATAGCGTAGGACAGCACCTGGCAGGTTTTCCCAGAGTCTGACCGAGGTGAATAATTAACTGTAGTCATTAATGTCCAGGTGGTAAAAAACTGCCAGAATTGTAAGATCCTAATAGGCCATTAACATCTCTATACTGGATGCACTTTTGTGGACTCTTCCTCTCACCAGCAGCGATGAAACGCTGTTCTGTTCTTGCTCAGGTTCTGTCTCCAGCTATTCTGGAAGAGTCAGTCACATTCAGATGTTAAAAGGTACAAGATAGGGAGTCCAAGGAGCAGACCCTGCTCAGGATTTTGATACTAAATGCTGTGTGACCTTAAATGAGTCACTAAATCTCACCACTATA
Organism: Theropithecus gelada; assembly: GCF_003255815.1. Taxonomy (NCBI): domain Eukaryota; kingdom Metazoa; phylum Chordata; class Mammalia; order Primates; family Cercopithecidae; genus Theropithecus; species Theropithecus gelada. The sequence continues at coordinate 114,637,612 of NC_037668.1, forward strand.
TAATTTCTTCCCTTACAAAGTAGGCAGGAACTATCTCATGCTGATAAGTGTTCGGGTAGGAGATCTGTTTGATATATGGAGATTTTTACCTAAGAATTAAGTATGGATATTTTGTTGCATTATAGCCTCAGTCCTGTTTGTAGCTGTCATTCAACAACGTAAGGGCCTACTATGCCTGTACTTGTGGTAGGGAGGAAGACAAAACATAAACCTGAAAAGTGAAATAAAAGGCACAGCCCTATTGGAATGGGAAGCCAAATTTCTACTCCTCATTCAAAACCTCATGAAGTATCTCTCCCTGACTGCCTCCCCAGCTATCTTGGCAAACAGTGCATTCCATAGAAGATCAGGGCCTTTATCACCTTGTGCAGTCATCTGTCTTTTCAACCTCCTCTGCCAGCCTGTTATCTTCTAAAAGAAAGGACAGTGTCCTATTCATTTCCTTATACCCCCCCATCCCTAGCATAGTTCCTGAAATATGGTAAGGCATGCAATATTTCTACATAAGTGGATGGAATGAATAAATAAATGCCAAATACAGACCATAAGATCCAAAAGAGAGGCAGCCATGGTGGATAGAGCCCTGAAATAGGAGCCAGAAGACCAGGGTGCAAATCATCAACTTACTCTTCCATGAAAGTCTGACTTTGGGCTCTCTGTGACCCACATCTAAAAAGTGCTAATGCCCAAACTGGACAGGGTGATTGTGGAAATTAGGTAACATGCTGTAAACAAAATTTAGCTCCCTTATCTTGTACTCCTTTTCCCTAAATAGTTGGAATACAGCACTGGAGTCCAAGTTGCAACCAAGGTGCAACTACAAGTTTCTAGGTTATCCAAGAAGAAAGAAGTTGTAAACCACAGGAGTAGATGAATTCTCAAGGAGGAAATGAAGAGAAAGAGGCTAATAACAATATTCACAAGAATCCCACAATTACAGGGCTGCAGAGATCATGAGCTAAAGAAAAGACTGAAGAAAGAGGCTATTGTGTCATGCATCTAATTCAAGAACAGTATGGTGAAATCTACGGAATGTCATAACAAGTGCCAGGAAATAAAAGACTAATTCATTATCCATGATTATTTTGGCTTCTAGACCTTAAATTTGGGTCATTATTTAAAGCTCTTCTAGTTGGATGACCATAAAAATTCTCAATGCTGGCCAGGCGCGGTGGCTCACGCCTGTAATCCCAGCACTTTGGGAGGCCGAGGTGGGCGGATCACAAGGTCACGAGATTGAGACCACAGTGAAACCCCATCTCTACTAAAAATACAAAAAATTAGCCGGGCATGGTGGTGGGCGCCTGTAGTCCCAGCTACTCAGGAGGCTGAGGCAGGAGAATGGTGTGAACCCGGGAGGCGGAGCTTGCAGTGAGCCAAGATCACGCCACTGCACTCCAGCCTGGGCGACAGAGCGAGACTCCGTCTCAAAAAAAAAAAAAAATTTGTCACTGCATTTTCAACAGTTTAACAAAAATGGAAGACAAATTTTATGAAGGGAAATGGAACTTATGAATATATCCTTTTTCTCTTTTTTCCTTTCCTTTTTTTTTTTTTTTTTTTTGAGACAGGGTCTCAGTCTGTCATCCAGGCTGGAGTGTGGTGGCATGTTCATGGTTCAGTGCAGTCTCAACCTCCGAGACTCAAGCAATCCTTTCACTTCAGCCCTGCACATAGCTGGGACTACAGGCACGCACCACCATGCACCACTAGTTTTTGTAGAGACGGGGTTATACCATGTTGTCCAGGCTGGTGTGGAACTCCTGAGCCCAAGCGACCCACCCACATCAGCCTCCGAAAGTGTTGGGATTACAGGCATGAGCCACCACGACCGGCCAAACATCCTTTTTAAAATGAGTCATATGAAGGCTTTTTAGGCCCAGGCATGGTGGTGCATGCCTGTAATTCTAGCTACTCAGGAGGCTGAGGCAGGAGAATCACTTGAATCCAAATCCAGGAGGTGGAGATTGCAGTGAGCCAAGATTGCACCACTACACTCCAGCCTGGGTGACAGAGCGAGACTCCATCTCAAAAAAAAAAAAAAAAAGACTCTGTCATGCCTTCCCTGTGTTTCCTTACCATTGATTTTTTGTTTTTAAGGTTGAATAGCATTTCACTAGAAACAGACCCCCATTAACTATTCCTTAATCCATACACTTTTTTTTTGTTTTTGTTTTTTACTTCTTATAATTAATTTAAATAAAAATCCAATAAATTAAGAGCTCCTTCAGAGCAAGAACTGTGCTTATGTAGCTTAATATTTCGATCAACCCAAGGCCTGGCAGATAGTTGTATCCAGCTACATTTCTTTCTCCATGTCCTTCAGGAAGTCCTGTCTAACTCTCTGAAAGCCAGACCTCCTGGGTCTGCAACTTCCCATGGTCTCTAACTGGGCAACCAATATTTTTAGTAAAACCATTACTAGTTCCTACCATGTTCCTTCTGGCTCAGAGAGGTGCCACTTTCTTTTCTTAATTTTCACAAAACATCTATTGTTTAATCCCGCCAAGCTTTTAAGTAGCTTAATACCTGTAGACATAGTCAAGAAATATGTTTAAGAACTAGGCTTACTTCTAGGCTTTACAAGACTGAAGCCATGTGTTTCTGGGATTTGTTTTCTTACTTTTCCTCATGTGAGTCAGGGTGGACCTAATCCCATCATTCCTTACAGTTACATGCTCATCCTGGGCTTGCCCCCATGTCTGAGCAGGAGGCATCAGCACACAGGCAGTTAAAAATGATGTGTGAAGAGAAGAGAACCCACAGCACCTTGTTCTCCGGAGACCTCTCCTGGGGTGAGGTGGCCATAGGGATGAGTGAAGACAGTGGTTTCACAGTTCTCTCACTTCCATTCTCTGATTCTGCTGCAGAGTTATCCCAAGGCTTGGCTTGATCCCTGGATTCAGCCCATTAGCAACCCATGGACACACTGAGTCTCACACCCTAAGCAGAGCTCTCAAAGGCAGGCACAGAGTCAGGCACTTAAGTCAGGCCTCTTTGGGCAGCCAAAGAGTCTCATGACCTAACAGAATTTCAGGCCTATCCTGGAGGGCCTAGTCAGCATAGGCAGGGAATGACTTTTTTCTGATCGCAGGCTCTACCTTGTTTTTCTTTTGGAAGTAGAAAGAATCATGTTCTGGTTACCTTCCAAAGATCAGAAACCATCATGACTGACATTTATACCAAGTGCAGTTTATAACACACTTTTGCAATGAATTCCCACAATAACTTCCATTTTTCAGTTGCAAAAATGGCTGCACTAAAAAGTCAATTGACCTACCCAAAATCACCTAACTGGTAAGTGGCCATGTAACAAACTCTGGTATGTTTGACTCCTGATGGCCTTGCTCCTCCCATTGCACTACCCACATTGCTGTCTATTCAACAAGTATTTATCAAGCCCTGATGATGCCAGGCCCCCGGCCAAGTTCCACGATATACTAGTGAACAAGCAATAGAGCTTTCACTTACACAGGGAAGACAGAGAGTCAATAAACACATGCTGAGAAGAACAATTACCATATAGTGGTTAAAAGTTTAGGTTCTGAACCAGATGCCTGTGTTTGAATTTATACAGTTTTATCTTAAGGAAGTTAATTAGGTTTTCTATGTTTTAACTTCTTCATGGGGACATAATATTACTATCAATCTTACAGATTTTGAGGACCAAATGAGTTAATATGTGTTAGTGCTCATGATCGGTGCCCAGTATGAGTCATGATAACAGGAAGCTCTGAAAGAAACGGGGTCTCTTACCCTATGGGAATGTGGATGGGGTAGGGATTGGTGAGGTTTAAGAAAAGTTTCCTGAAATCAATGTAGTCTAATCTGAGGCCTGAAGGATGAGTAGGAGTAAGGTCTGTGGAGGCTGAATGCATGTGAGACAGAGAATATTGAGAGGTGTAGAGGCAAGTGTAGGGTGGAAGAAAGAGCTGGCAAAGAACAGCGCATGCATAGGATCCATCAGACTGTAAATTGAGCCCATAGTTGCCACATCTCAGCGCTGGCTCCATTCCCAGATCTTACTAAAACACTTGTCAGGGTAAAGGGTGGGGAGTTTATCAGAAAGAGAAAACTTAAGGCTTTTAGCCTTTGTCTTATCTCAGTGTCTCCTGCTCCTTCTCCCTCTCACTTTCTCAGCAACATACAATGGGAAGAGCACCAAACTCCAAAGGTAACACTGGACTGATGCTGTGGCTCCATTTCCTACACCCATGACCCTGGGCATTCCATGTTTTCTCTAGGTCTCAGATTCCTTCTCTGTAAAAAGTGGTAACACCAATTCTTCCTTCAAGTGCTCATAAAATATGGAAGTTGCACAAACCTACTCAGGTTGAACTCTCAACTTTGTTATTGTGTGACCTACAGTAAGCTACTTAACCATTCTGAACTTCAGTTTTCTCATCTGTAAAATGGGAATGATAAGAATAATGTCTCCTTGGGCTTATCTCCCCAACTTTTTATTTTGAAAAATAATTTTATAATAAGTTTAAAGAATACCTTTATAACCTTTATATAGATTCACCAACTGTTGACATTTTGTCATATATTTGTTCATCCCCTGTATATGTATGTGTGTATTATGACATTGTGATATTTCTGCCCTAAATATTCCAAGATAAATCTCCTAAGAACAAGGAAATTCTTCTACATATCTACCATACCATTATTACACCTAAAACATTTACCATTATTTAAAAATACCATCTAATAAGCAGCATATATCCAAAGTTACTCAATTATCTTCAAAATGACTTTATGGCATTTTTAAAAACTCAGAATCTAATCAAGCTTCATGGACCACATTACCTATTATATCTCTTTTGTCTCTTTTAACACTTTCCCTGGTTATTTTTTTTTTTTGGTGGGACGAGGAGGTTCATGACATTGATATTTTGGAAGGATTTATGCTAGTTGTATTCAAATTGTCCCCAGATTTATATGATTATTTCCTCATTATTAGATTTAGGTAAAATGTTCTTGGCAAAAAGACTGCATAGGTGATGGAGTTACAGCAGCAAGATGGTAGAATGGGAAGCCCCAAACCTTATTCCCCCATGGAGACACTGATTTAACAACATACTGTCCAAAGCCTTTGTGAAAACTTCAGAAACAGTTTGGAAGTTGCAATATCCCAGGCAAGTTCAAAACCAAAAACACCACATCCAAATGGTTAAGAAGAACCATTTCATTTCAATTGCATCAGCTTTTCCCCCACGTTGGCACAGTGTATTGTAATTGGGAAAAAGTATACAGCTTACACCTTCTCCCTTGGGAAAGAAAGAGAAGACTGGAACATGTGTCCAACATTCTGGCTTTCTAGATGGCTGGCCTACGGTCTGATTTCTATCTACCTGACCCAGAGTACTAACCAAATAAGCATATGTTGGGTACCTGAGGGCCACAGAGAACAAAGTAGAAATCATCAGCTTGACACAATGCCAGTCAGTCTGCAATATTCCAGACAAACACCAGAGGGAACAAGATACTACAAACTCCTTTTTAAAAAGTAAACAGGGCGGGAGCGGTGGCTCACACCTGTAATCCCAGCACTTTGGGAGGCCGAGGCGTGTGTTTTTCGGGGTCAGGAGTTCAAGAACAGTTTGGCCAACATGGTGAAACCCCATCTCTACTAAAAATACAAAAAAAAAAATTAGCCGGGCACAGTGGCAAGCGCCTGTGATCCCAGCTACTCAGGAGGCTGAGGCAGGAGAATAGCTTGAACCCAGGAGGTGGAGGCTGCAGTGAGCCAAGATCGTGCCACTGCACTCCAGCCTGGGCAACAATAGCAAAACTCCATCTGAAGAAAAAAAAAAAAAAAAAAAACAGGTGAGCAAACTTCTCTAATTGTAAAATTATACAAACAAACTGAGAGAAGATATAACCCCACAAAAGGTTTCAGAGACTCCAGAATTGCTAGCCAGGATGATGGGCAAGGTTCTTCCCGAGTCACAATTCCCTGCACCCCTGCCAGCCCCCACTCCAAAAAACAGCACACAAAGAAACAGGCAACATGGTGCAATATATAGACACATATATATAAATATATATATACTCATATATAAATATATATACACATATATAAATATATATATAAATAATTCAAAATAATCTTTAAGAAGCTCAATGCTCAAGAAGACACAGATAGACAACTAAATAAAATCAGGAAAACTACACATGAACAAAATGAGAAAATCAACAAAGAGATAGAAACTATAAACAAGAAACAAACAAAAATTCTGGTGCTGAAAAATACAATAATAGAGTTCAAAATTCAGTCAACAAATGACTCGATCAAGCAGATAAAAGAATCAGTGAACTCACAGATCACTGGAAACTATCAAGTCAGAGGAACAAAAAGAAAAATGAATGGAAAAAAGTGAAGAAAGCCTAAACAGCTTATATAACACCATTAAGTGGACTAATATACATATTATGAGAGTCTCAAAAGAAGAGAGAAAAAGGTAGAGAGCTTATTTGAAGAAATAATTGCCAAAAACTTCCCACATCTGAGGAAGGAAATAGACATGCAAATTCAAGGAGCTCAAAGAATTTCAAATAAGAAGAATATGGCCGGGCGTGGTGGCTCAAGCCTGCAATCCTAGCACTTTGGGAGGCCGAGACGGGCGGATCACGAGGTCAGGAGATCGAGACCATCCTGGCTAACATGGTGAAACCCCGTCTCTACTAAAAAATACAAAAAACTAGCCGGGCGAGGTGGCGGGCGCCTGTAGTCCCAGCTACTCAGGAGACTGAGGCAGGAGAATGGCGTGAACCCGGAAGGCGGAGCTTGCAGTGAGCCGAGATCCGGCCACTGCACTCCAGCCTGGGTGACAGAGCAAGACTCCGTCTCAAAAAAAAAAAAAAGAAGAAGAAGAATATGAAGAGGCCCACACTAAGTGACATTGTAATCAAACTGTCAAAAGTCAGAGTCAAAGAGAGACTCTTGAAAGCAGCAAGAGAAAAGCAACTGGTCAAATACCAGGTATCTCTCATAAGATTTTCAGCAACTTTATCAGCAAAAACATTACAAGCCAGAAGTGAGTGAAATAATATATTCAAAGAGCTGAAACAGTCTGGCATGGTGGCTCATGCCTATAATCCCAGCACTTTGGGAGGCCAAGGCAGGAGGACTGCTTGAGCCCAGGAGGCTGAGACCAACCTGGACAACATGGTGAGATCCCATCTCTATAAAAATTTTTTTAAATTGCTGGTTATGTTGGTACATGCTTGTGGTCCCAACTACTGAAGAAGCTGAGGTGGGAGGATCATTTGAGCCCAGAGGTCAAGGCTGCAGTGAGCCATGTTTACACCACTACAATCCAGCAAGTGAGCAACAGAGCAAGCAAGACCTTGTCTCAAAAAAAAAAAAGTGCTGAAAGGAAAAAATAAACTACCAGCCAAGGATACGATATTCCCAAGAAACTGTCCTTCAAAAATTAAGGATAAATAAGTATTTTCACAGATAAACAAAAGCTGAAGGAGTTCATCACCATTAGATATGCCTTACAAAAATTGCTAAAGGGAATCCCTCAAGTTGAAATGAAAGAGCACTAGACAGAAACATAAGAATAGGAAAATATAAAGATGATAATCCTTTTGGTCAAATGTTGATGAAAAGAGAGCAGACGTTGACATACTTTTATCAGGCACAATATAATTTCATAAAGAAAAAAATATTATGTAAGGATAAAGGGTGATTTCACCAGGAAGATATAACAATTAAAAATGCACCTAACCACAGAGCACACAAATATATAAAGCAAATATTGACAGAATCGGAGAGAGATAAAGTACAACAATATCAGTATATTTCAATTTCCCATTTTTTAAATTATTATTATACTTTAAGTTCTAGGGTACATGTGCACAATGTGCAGGTTTGTTACATATGTATACATGTGCCATGTTGGTGTGCTGCACCCATTAACTCGTCATTTACATTAGGTGTATCTCCTAATGCTATCCCTCCCCCCTACCCCCTCTCCACAATAGGACCCAGTGTGTGATGTTCCCCTTCCTGTGTCCAAGTGATCTCATTGTTCAATTCCCACCTATGAGTGAGAACATGCAGTATTTGGTTTTCTGTTCTTGCGATAGTTTGCTGAGAATGATGGTTTCCAGCTACATCCCTGTCCCTACAAAGGACACGAACTCATCCTCTTTTATGGCTGCATAGTATTCCATGGTGTGTATGTGCCACATTTTCTTAATCCAGTCTGTCACTGATGGACATTTGGGTTGATTCCACATCTTTGCTATTGTGAATAGTGCCGCAATAAACATATGTGTGCATGTGTCAATTTCCCACTTTCAATAATGGATTAAATCAACCAGACAGAAGATCAGTAAGAAAACAGATGACCTTCACACCTGTAATCCCAACACTTTGGGAGGCCGAGGCAGGCAGATCAGGAGGTCTGGAGATCGAGGCCATCCTGACTAACACGGTGAAATACCATCTCTATTAAAAATACAAAAAATTAGCCAGGCGTGGTGGCGGGTGCCTGTAGTCCCAGCTACTCGGGAGGCTGAGGCAGGAGAATGGTGTGAACCTGGGAGGCAGAGCTTGCAGTGAGCCGAGATTGTGCCACTGCACTCCAGCCCGGGCGACAGAGCGAGATTCCATCTCAGAAAGAAAACAGATGACTTGACCAACACCAAAGACCAATGGGATGTGACAGACATATACCAAATGTTCTAACCAACAGCAGCAGAATACACAGTCTTCTCAGAAATACATACAACATTTTTTAGGATAGATTGCATATTAGGCCACAAAACAAGTATAAGGAAATTTAATACCAAATATTTTTTCCAACCAATTATTTTTTCTAACCACAATGAAATGAAACTAGAAATTAACAGCAGAAGGAAAACTGGAAATTATATAAATATATGGAAATTAACCAACACACTCTTGAACAACCGATGAATCAAAGAACACCTCCCAAGGGAAATTAGAAAATACCTTGAGATAAATAAAAATGAAAACACAACATGCCATAAGTTAAGGGATGCAGCAAAAATAGTACCAAGAGGGAAGTTTATAGTGGTAAATGCCTACATTTAAAAAAGAAAGATCTCAAATCAACAACCTAACTTTACAACTCAAAGGACTAAGAAAAGAGCAAACTAAACACAAAGCTACCCAACGGAAGGAAATAAATAAAAATTAGCACATAAATAACAAGACAGGAAACAGGAAACAACAGAAAAAAATCAATAAAACTAAGAGTCGGTTTTTTGGAAAAAATACAAAATTGACAAACCTTTAATTAGAATAACTATGAAAAAATAGAGAAGACTCAAATAAAAATCAGAAAAATGAGATGTTATATCTAATGCCACAGGATTAAAGCAGATCATAAGACACTACTATGAACAATTGTATGCCAACAAACGGAATAACCTAGAAAAAAATAGATGACTTCTAGGAACTTATGATCTACCAAGATTGAATGATAAAGAAAGAAAAAGTTGAACAGATCTGTCAATAGTAATAAGGTTGACTTAGCAGTCAAAAACCTGTAAACAAAGAAAAGCCCAGGATCAGATAGATGGCTTTACTGGAGGAGCAACAAATATTTAAGGGAAAGTTAACATCAATTCTTCCCAAACTCTTCCAACAAATTAAAGAGGAGGGAACATTTTCTTTTTTGTCTTTTTATTTTTTTTATTTTTTTGAGACAGAGTCTCGCTTTTCCACCCGGCCTGGAGTGCAGTGGCGTGATCTCGGAAGAGAAGGGAACATTTTCAAATTCATTTTATCAGGCTAATATTACTTGATACCAAAATCAGACAAAGATACTAAAAGAAAGGAAAACTACAAATATGCACAATGAATATTAATGCAAAAATCATCAACAAAATACTTGCAAACTGAATCCAGTAACACATTAAAAGTATTACACATCATGACCAAATGAGATTTGTAGAATATAAAAGTGGTTCAACATATGAAAATCATCAATATAATGCACCATGTTAACAGAATGAAGAGCAAAAAACCACATGATCATCTCAATTGATGCAGGAAAAGCATTTGACAAAATTCAATAACTTTCATGATTAAAAACCACTCAAAAACTAGGAATTGAAGGAAATTAGCTCAACATAATAAAGACCATATACGAAAAGCCCACAACTAACATTGTATTCAAAGGTGAATAAATGAAAGCTTTCTCACTAAGATCAGGATTAAGGAAAGGATGCCCACTCCTGTCACTTCTAGTCAACATAGTAGTGCAAGTCCTATCCAGAGAAATCAAGCAAGAAAAAGGATTATGAAGCACATGAATTGGAAAAATAAAAAGAAGTGAAATTATTTCTGTTCATAGAAGACATGATTTTATCTGCAGAAAATCCTAATGATTTCAACAAGAAAAAACTGCTAAAACTATTAAACTAATTCAGTAAAGTTGTAGGATACAAAATCAACACACCAAAATAAATTGTGTTTCTATACACTACCAATGAACAATCTGAAAAGTAAATTAAGGAAAGAATACCATCTATGATAGCATCAAAAGGAATAAAATGCTTAGGAATGAACTTAACCAGGGAGGTGAAAGACTTGTACACCGAAAACTACAAAACATTACTGAAAGAAATGAAAAACACAAATAAATTGAAAGACATGCTGTCTTCATGGGATAGGAGAATACATTGAATCTGTAGATTGTTCTGGGTAGCTGTTATACCCAGACCGTTTGTTCCCCAAAGAAGACCACTAGAGTCCAGAGTCAAAGCCAAGAGGCAAGGATCTTTTACTACAAGTTCTAACTTGGTCCCTCCATTCCACAGCGTACAAGAGGGCCCCGAACAATGCGATTGCTTGCTTTTTATAGCCCGATGTAAACAGGATATGTAAAGTTACAGGGGAACAAGGTAATTCTCTCGGTTAGAGCATTACAATTGGTTAATATTATACATTTAGCATTTTTTATTGGTTCCCGCTGTGTCCTTATCGGAGATTTTCCAGGTGGTGTTTTTCTGAAGTTTGAAAGAAATATGGAGGAATGTGTTTGTGCTGGGCTCAGGGAGTTGAGAGATACATGGTGGGTTGTGTTTGTGCTGGGCTCAGGGAGTTGGGAGATATATGGAGGAATGTGCCTGGTTTCTTTTCATAGCATGGACATTTTAATATTGCTAAACCAATAATGTTAACAATATTAAAATGTCCACGCTACCTAGAGCATGCTACAGATTCAATGTAATCTCTATCAAAATCCCCATGGCATTATTTTGCAGAAATAAAAAAAGTTCTCAAACTCCTATGGAATCTCAAAGGACTCCACAGCCACAACAATATTGAAAAAGAAAAACAAAGCTGGAGGCCTCACACTTTCTGATTTCAGAAAATACTCTTAAGCTACAAAAATCAAAACAGCTGGGTATGGTGACACACGCCTGTAATCCCAGCACTTTGGGAGGCCGAGGTGGGCAGATCACGAGGTCAGGAGATTGAGATCATCCTGGCTAACACAGTGAAACCCCGTCTCTACTAAAAACACAAAAAATTGGCTGGGTGTGGTGGCGGGCGCCTGTAGTCCCAGCTACTCAGAAGGCTGAGACAGGAGAATGGCGTGAATTCAGGAGGCGGAGCTTGCAGTGAGCCAAGATCGCGCCACCACACTCCAGCCTGGGTGACAAAGCGAGACTCCATTTCCAAAAAAAATGGTATGATACTGACATAAAAACAGACATAATGAACAATGGAACAGAATAGAGAACCCAGAAATAAACCCTAACATATATGGTCAAATGATCTTTGACAAGGGTGCCAAGTATACATAATTAGGAAAGGATAGTCTCTTTAGCAAATGATGCCGGGAAAACTGGATATCCATATGCAAAAGGATGAATTTGTACTCTTACCTTATGATATGGTTTGGATGTTTGTCCCCTCCAAATCTCATGTTGAAATGTAATCCCCAGTGTTGGAGGTAGGGCCTGGTGAGAGGTGTTTGGATAATGAAAGCAGATCCTTTATGAATGGCTCAGCACCACCCCCTTGGTCATGAGTGAGTTCTCTGACCTCACACGATAGATGATTGTTTAAAAGCATGTGGTTGTTTAAAAGCATGAGGCAGGAGAATGGTGTGAACCTGGGAGGCAGAGCTTGCAGTGAGCCAAGATCGTGCTACTGCACTCCAGCCTGGGTGACAGAGTGAGACTCCATCTCAAAAAAAAAAAAAAAAAAGCATGTGGCATCTCTCTCACTCCTGCTTTTGCCATGTGACACCGCCTGCTCCTCCTTTGCCTTCCACCATGATTATAAGCTTCCTGAGGCCCTAACCAGAAGCAGATGCCAGCACCACACTTCTTCCTGTACAGTCAACAGAACCATAAGCCAATAAATCTCTTTACACTTTATACAAAAATTAACTTAAAATGTATTAAAGACTTGCATGTAAGATCTGAAACTATAAAACTCCAAGAAGAAAAAAATATATAAGGAAAAAAATTTATGACATTGGATTTAATAAAAATCTCTTGGATGTGACACGAAAAGCATAAGCAACAAAAGAAAGAATAGACAAATGGAACTACATCAAACTTTAAAACTTCTGCTAGCAAAGAAAACAATCAACAAAGTGAAAAGGCAACCAACAGAATGGAAGAAAATATTTTCAAACCATGTATTGGACAGGGGGTTAAGAGCCAGAATATATAAAACACTCCTTCATCTCAACAACAAAAACAAATAATTCAATCTTAAGATGGACAAAGGACTTGAATAGATATTTTTCCAAAAAGTTACACAAATGGCCAAGAAGCATATGAAGAGATGCTCAGTATTACTAATTATCAGGAAAATGCAAACAAAATTACAATGAGATATCTCACACCGATTAGAATGGTTGCTATTACAAAAACAGAAAATAGCATGTGTTGGCAAGGATGTAGAGAAACTGGAGTACTTGTGCACTTTGGGAATTCAAAATGTTGCAACTGTTATGGAAAACAGTATGGAGGTTCATCACAAAGTTGAAAATAGAATTACTATATGATCTGGTAATTCTACTTCTGGGTATATATCAAAAAGAATTAAAAATGGGATGTCAGAGAGTTATTTGCACATCCATGTTCATGGCAGCATTATTCATAATAGCCAAGAAGTGGAGCAATCTAAATGCCCATCACTGACAGATTAATGAATTAAAAAAAATTTGGTATATACATACAATGGAAAATTATTCAGTCTTAAAAAGGAAGGTAATTTTATCATATGCTGCAGCATGGATGAGCCTTGGGACATTATGCTGGGTGAAGTGGGCCAATTGGAGGATAGATACTGATGGTTCCACTTAGGTGAGGTATCTAGAGCAGTCAACCTCTTAGAAACAAAAGGTAGAATAGTGGTTGCTAAAGGTTGAGGAGAGGGAAAAGAGGAAAGTTGTTTGTAAATATACAGGTTGGTTTTGCAAGATAAAAAAAGTTCTACAGATCTGTTGCACAACAATGTACATATAGTTAATGCTATTGTACTGTACACTTGGGAGTGGTTGAGATGGTAAATTTGTGTTGTGTGTTGTTTACCATTTTGAAAAAGAAATACTGCATGGGTGATGTGTACTTCCCTTTGAACCACATCAGAAATCATATGATGCCAGATTACCGTGTTATTTGTGATTCATTGTTTATTTAGCTTGTTTTTAGGATTCAGTGAGTTAAGAAAGGGAAAGAACAGTACAGTGGCAGTCAACCATGCAGTAAGAGACAACTGTTATAGTGATGACGATTTTTTGTTCAACGGCCTTCCCTGTGTGAAACTCCTTGTTTCTTTCTTCCGTCACTGTGGTATAGGCTTCTCAGGAGAACTGCCCACAATCTTGTGGTTGTATCTGTCAAAGTCTCTAGTTTTTAGTCTGCGCATAAAGGCTCTGAATCATTCCGGTAACAAGATAACAGCATGTTCCCAGAATAAAGATCTCTGAACTATCTTTGGAGTTAGTCTGACCACTTCCCTATGGGAATAATTGATCTAGTAATGTCCTCATTTATCTGAATGCTGAGTAATTTTTTTTAACATGAAGCAATCAGTCTTTCTTAGCCATCTAAATTTAGAATCAAAGACTTCATCAGGGCTAGAATAGGAGATTTCTTCATTCCCTCAATCAGCAAACATATCAAGAACTGACCAGGCGCTGGCACTAAGACATAGTCTTTACCCCAGAACCTTGCAGTCTCATGAGGGAGACAGGCTTCCAAGCCGGCCCTCACAGAGGAGTGCAATGCTGAGGGCAGTTCCGTATGCACGTCATGGAGCTGCGGTACCGGGGCGGGGGACACAGGAAAGGTTTGTGCCCAAGTCAAGAACCATCGCTCACACCACTGTGCTCAGATTTGGTCCTTGTGTGACTTCTTTCTATCCCCTATTTAAGTAAATAGATTCACATAGAAAATAGACTAAAATAAATAATATCCAGTTAGCTGAAAGACCACTCACAGAAGTGAAAGAGTTGAATTATGTAGGTGCCATGAAAATCGGCAATAGAGACTGGGAAGGAAGAGCACAGACCCTGAAGTCAACTGAACTGTCCAACTTTACTGCTCTCTTAACCTTTCTGTGCTTCAGTTTCCTCATCCGTAAAATGAGACAATAATGGTACCCACTCACAGGGCTGTTGGGGGGTTACATGAGGTTCCATGATAAAACACTTTCCCCTAGCAAGCATGAGCAATACCAATGTTAGTTGATCTTTTCATTATTTGGGTACAGACATAGTCTTTTTTTTTTTTTTCTTGTCAACCAGGCTGGAGTGCAGTGGTGTAACCCCAGCTCACTGCAGCCTCATCCTTCCGTGCCCAAGCAATCCTCCCACCTCAGCCTCTCAAGTAGCTGGGACTACAGGAACACACCACCATGACTGGCTAATTTTTTTCTATTTTTGTAGAGCTGAGGTCCTACTATGCTGCCCAGGCTGGTCTAAAACTCCTGGGCTCAAGTGATCCTCCTGCCTTGGCCTCCCAAAATGCTGGGAGTATAGGTGTGAGCCCAGCCCAGACATGATCTTTAATTTATATATAATTTAAAATATAGTAGTAAGGCCCTGGCTTCCTATGGGGGCAGCTGGAGAATTTCTCCTGCTAAAACTCAGAGGCAGCCAACGCCTGTGTAGAGAGCCATGGCAGAATTCCCTAATGGCAGAATTTGAGTCATTTTATACTTGATTCATGGATGATTTGGGCCTAATTTGCTAGTCTTTATTATCCCCTGTGGTTGAAGACAAAATTACTTTCCTCATACACCCCAGAAACCCAATTCAGTGGCTTTATTCTCCTCTGGAGTTGCATTTACAAAAATCTCACCATCATACTTTTCTAATTTAGTCCAGATTTCCTTGTGGTACTGTAATTTTGTTTTATCAAATTTTGCTTCAAATAAGTAGACATGCACCAGAACCTGGATATCTTTTAGCTATTTGATTGTTCTGGTAATGAGGTTTGACCAGAAAAGAACTTGCTAGGCCATATTTAAAAATCACAGATGTTATGGAATCACGGTGTGGAGAAAAGAAAGCAAATAAACTATTTTCTAAAATAATTTTAGGCCAGGCACAGTGGTTCATGCCTGTAATCCCAGCACTTTGGGAGGCCACGGTGCGCAGATTGCTTGAGGTCAGGAGTTTGTGACCAGCTTGGCCAACATGGTGAAACTCCGTCTCTACTAAAAATACAAAAATTAGCTGGGCGAGATGGTGCACACCTGTAATCCCAGCTACTCGGGAGGTTGAGGCAGGAGAATCCCAGGAGGTGGAGGTTGCAGTGAGCTGAGATGGCGCCATTGCACTCCAGCCTGCGTGACAAGAGCTAGATTTCATCTCAAAACAAAGGAAAAGAGAAAAGGATTTTAAACATCACAGATCCGAGAAGGCACTTAAAATTATGTCAGTCCATCACATTGCCTAAATGGTGCTCTCATCTTTTAGAAACTTTATCAGAAAAACTAGTAAGTTGGACTTCATCAAAATTAAGAATTTCTGGTCTTCAAAAGACACTATGACACTATACTGTATCTGATAGAGGACTTGTATTCAGAATATATAAAGAACTTGTAAAAATATATAAAGAACTTGTAAAAATAAACAACCCAGTTTTGTTTTGTTTTGTTTTTACTGAGACAGTGTCTCACTCTGTCACCCAGGTTGGAGTGCAGTGGCGCGATACAACCCAGTTTTTAAAATGGGTGAAAGATTTGAACAGGCACTTCATATACACACACACACACACATATACACACACACACAAAATATACACAAAGGTATACAAATATACACACACACACAAATGGTAAATAAGCATAGGAAAAGATGGTCATCATCTGTAATCATTAGAAAAATGCAAATTAAAACCCAGTGTGCTACTACCACACATCTATTAGAATGTCCAAAATTAAAAAGAGTGACCATATCAACTGTTGATGAGGAGTTAAACTGGAAGCCTCATACATTGCTGGTGAGAATATAAAATAGTACAATCTCTTTAGAAAGCAGTTTGGCCATTTCTTTAAAAATTTAATACATTCTGGGCCAGGTGCAGTGGCTCATGCTCATAGTCCCAGCACTTTGGGAGGCAGAGGCAGGTGGATCACTTGAGGCCAGGAGTTTGAGACTAGCCTGGCCAACATGGTGAAACTCCACCTCTACAAAAAATACAAAAATTAGCTGGGCATGGTGGTGCATGGCTGTAGTTCCAGCTACTTGAGAGGCTGAGGCACAAGAATGGCTTGAACCTGGGAGGTGGACGTTGCAGTCAGTCAAGATTGTGCCACTACACCCCAGCCTGAGTGACAGAGTGAGACCCTGTCTCCAGAAAAAAATAATTATTATTATATATTCCTTCCACATGAGCCAGCCATTAATTCCTGGGTATTTACTCAAGAGATCTGAAAGTGTACGTCCATACAAAGACTTGTACATGACTGTTTATAATAACTTCAGTTATAATAATCAAAAACCCAAACAACACAATGCCTATTAACAGGTGAATAGACAAACTGTGGTATAGCCATAACCCTACATTGACACATTATTATGTTATAGAAGTGTATATATATGTCAAAGCTTTTCAAATTGTATACTTTAACCGTGTGCAATTCATTATATGGCATTTGTATTCCACAAATGGAACATTATTCGGCAATAAAAAGAATAAACTATTGGTAAGTACAACAACATCTTCTGAAAGAAGTCAGACAAAAAAAAAAGAATACAGAATGCATTATTTCATTTATATAAAACTCTAGAAAACATCACTAATCTTTAGTGACAGAAAGCCAATCAGTAGATCCCTGGGGATGGGGAAAAGTGAGTGTGGGAAGAACTGGCCCTGGAGATAAATGATTACAAAGTGTCAGAAGGCAACTTCTGGGGTTGATAATCCTGATTGTGGTGATGCACTTTTTTTATAAAACCTTTTTTAAATAGGCTTTCTTTTTAGAGCAGTTTTGTGTTCACAGCAAAATTGAGAGGAAGGTAGAGAGATTTCCCAGGAAGGTAGAGAGATTTCCCACACCACCAGCACACACACATATGCATATCCTGCCGGGCTATTAATCTCCCCCGCAAGTTGTAAGAAATGCACCGCTCTGCATCTCCCCATTCACAGCGGTGCATTTCTTACAACTGATAACCCTACATGGACATGTCATTATGGTGATGGACTTTTTACAAGTGTATACATATGTCAAAGCTTCTCCAATTATATACTTTAACCATGTGCAATTCATTATATGGCAATTACACCTCAATAAAGCTGTTTTTAAGAAGAAAAATTATCAGAGGGTTTACACCATTTCAATTGGAGAACGGGCTTCACTGTTTTCGTTAATACTCAGTCTCTTTTACCTAATACCTAATTTACTATGCACCACAAATACAAATAAACTCATTGCATATTTTTCTCTTTTTTATATTTCTGGTATTACCCTCAGTAGTTAGTAACTACAGTTCTAGAAATCTGTTTCCACCCTCATAATACATCTCAACAGCTGCCAGTGGGTGGAGGCTACCCAAGCCCCATAGCAACTGCTCAAACAGCTGAAGGAAGCTTTAGGGTGGAGAGTGGGGCCAGGCCAGAGCCAGTGAGAGCCACAGGCAGGGAGAGTGGCATGCACCTGCCACGGGACACCTGGCTGACACACAGCCGTGGGTACAGGTAGGGAGGACTTACACACACAAAAACCTCATGTTTGATGGCATTTCAGCTCCTTCTCTCTCCTGTCCTATTTGACCTCTTAGATTTTGTAACCTTTTGGGAGCCAGTTGCATTTATCTGTCTGCCGTGCCGGAGACTTGCTCACAGACAAGGGCTGGTTAGCAAGCCTGTCCCTTTGTTCCTGAGAGGCAGAGAAAGAATCTTTGACCCTGGTTTCTAAGCACAGTAAACAAAGGCCTTCTTGGCTGCCAGTAAGCTCAAAGTGCTCATTAAGCAAGAAGTTTTCTGGCCAGTGGTTGAAATGACATCATGCTTCCTCCTGGAATCCAACTAGAGATAAAAATCAGGTCATTCAATTTATAAAGAGAGAACGCTCCCTTCTGCTGCCAGCACTGGGGGCTGCTGGCTTTCAAAGAGATCAAGGGAAAGAAGAGCCTATTTGGACTCAGGCTTTGAGATGGTCTCTGAAACTACCTCCACTTAATTCCTCATAATATGCAAAGAAATTCCACTCCAAATGTCCTCATGTCAGATGGCAGCTTAACTTTGCTGATTTTTCAAACTGAGTGTTTAACCAGATGTGGCAGTGAGCAGGTAGGTCTTATTAGCTGATAATGGAATAGGCCTTCAGGCTCTCTAAATATAAGAGGATGGAAGAAATGGATTATCTTCATCTTTTTTTTTTTTTTTTTTTTTTTTTTTTTTTTTGAGACGGAGTCTCGCTCTGCCGCCCAGGCTGGAGTGCAGTGGCCGGATCTCTGCTCACTGCAAGCTCCGCCTCCCGGGTTCACGCCATTCTCCTGCCTCAGCCTTCCGAGTAGCTGGGACTACAGGCGCCCGCCACCGCGCCCGGCTAGTTTTTTGTATTTTTTAGTAGAGACGGGGTTTCACCATGTTAGCCAGGATGGTCTCGATCTCCTGACCTCGTGATCCGCCCGTCTCGGCCTCCCAAAGTGCTGGGATTACAGGCTTGAGCCACCGCGCCCGGCTATCTTCATCTTTTGACACCACTGATCAAAATTTGAAGTGGGGAAGAAAAAGGTATTGTGGTCTT
Organism: Theropithecus gelada; assembly: GCF_003255815.1. Lineage (NCBI taxonomy): Eukaryota > Metazoa > Chordata > Mammalia > Primates > Cercopithecidae > Theropithecus > Theropithecus gelada. Next base: position 114,656,831 of record NC_037668.1, read on the forward strand.
AAAGATGTCCATTGAGATTCTTTTCAGAAAAAAAAAAAAAAATTAAGTACATTTTTCAGAGGACAGTGATCTATGCCCTGTGTTACATTTTCTCTTTATCTCCTTTCCTTCCTTCCTTCCTTTCCATCCTCTCTTTTTCTTTCTTTCTCTTTCCTTCTTTCTCTCCCTTTCTTTCTTTTGTTTCTCTCTCTCTCTCTCTTTCTTTCTTTCCTTTTTAAGGCCACTATAGGGCTAGTTAAAACAACCAATAGTCAGCAATTTTCTAAAAATCCAAATGAGGGCTGGGTGCGGTGGCTCACACCTATAATCCTAGCACTTTGGGAGGCCAAGGCAAGTGGATCACTTGAGGTCAGGAGTTTGAGACAAGCCTGGCCAACATGGCAAAACTCGTCTCTACTAAAAATGCAAAAATTAGCTGGGCATGGTGACAGGCGCTTGTAAGCCCAGCTACTTGGGAGGCCGAGACAGGACAATCGTTTGAACCTGGGAAGTGAAGGTTGTGGTGAGCCGGCTGAGATGGCGCCACTGCACTCCAGCCTGGGCAACAAGAGTGAAACTTTTGTCTCAAAAAACAAATAAAATTAAAAATAAAATGAACCGACCAAGCATGGTGACTCATGCCTGTAATCCTAGCACTTTGGTAGGCTGAGGCAGGTGGATCACCTGAGGTAAGGAGTTCGAGACCAGCCTGGCCAACATGGTGAAACCCCGTTTCTATTAAAAATACAATAATTAGCTGGATGTGGTGGCGGGAGCCTGTAATTCCAGCTACTCGGGAGGCTGAGGTAGGAGAATCACTCATACCCAGGGGACGGAGGTTGCAGTGACCCAAGATTGTACCACTTCACTCCAGCCTGGGTGAAAGATTAAGACTCTGTCCTGACCCCACCCAAAACAAATTAATGAATCTAATATAACAGATGTTTTCCTAAAGATTCTTTCCCAGTAAGGAAAATATGGACACATCTGTAACCAGTTTGCAGATCCAGAATTTCTGGATAATTTCATCAAAATACTAGATACATTTAATAAAAACTAAAACAGAAAACAAAACTCCTACATGTTAAAGTTTGTTTTGATAATTTACGTTGTTTTATTCAGTATCAAAATGTGCTGCATTTTTAATTTTTAAAATGTCTTTAAAACATATTTTGTTGTTCCAAACAAGTGAAATGAGTGTTTCAAAATACAAATACACACACATTTCACAACTTACTGATCTGCACTAAGAATGTCACATTCATTAGCCCACAGATTACTTATAAGCCATCATAAAAGTCTCCTTTTGGCCAGGCATGGTGGCTCACATCTGTAATCCCAGCACTTTGGGAGGCCAAGGCGGGCAGATCACCAGAGGTCGGGAGTTCGAGATCAGCCTGGTTAATATGGTGAAACCCCGTCTCTACTAAATATACAAAATTAGCCAGGCATGGTGGCACGCACCTGGAATCCCAGCTACTCAGGAGACTGAGGCAGGAGAATCACTTTAATCCGGGAGTCAGAGGTTACGGTGAGCCAGGATCGTGCCACTGTACTCCAGCCTGGGAGAAAGAGTGAGACTTAGTCTCAAAAAAAAAAAACAAAAAACAGTATCTGTTGCTCCAAAAATTATTCCAAACTTGGAAACAAGAAAGAAAGACAACTGGGTGACCTTGGATCATGCTAAGCCCCATCTAATGTGAGTAGGGTCTAATATTGTTTGACTTACTAGTACTAATTAACCAGGGACCCAGACCCTTTCTGGTCTATAAAATTACAGTTCATCTCTGTAGAAAACTGGTAAGTTATAATGATATTTGTTCCTCCAAGTGATAACATAACTCAAAGGTTATGGTGTAATTCCCCTGTAGGGCATTAAGCAGTTTTACATCTAATTTAGCAGTCTTATTTCAGCATTCCTTTTTTCACTGACTATATACATTGAATCAGCTTTGTTATCCTGCCAGTTCCCTCATAAATGAATTCAATAAAACCTTGACACATGCATCTATTTGTATGAGAATTATCTTTATAGCAGTTTGGAAATTATGCTTTGATAATCTACAGCATGTAGCAGAATATGAAATAGCAGAATGATCCCATTTTAAACAAATGGGTCTGTCTAGTTTGGTTTCACAAGAAGTAGACCCTAGGACATAGATCTGAGTAGAATAGCTTATTTTAGAGGTGCAGGGAAGGGAAGTGAGGAAGTGACAGAGGGAATGGAAGGCAGCCACCAAAGGGTGGTCACTAAGCCTGCTACCATTGAGCGATGGAGCTCAATCCACAGGGAAACTGCAAGACAGAGTAGAAAATATGTGTGTCAGAATTATCCCACTCAAACTGTGGAGAGCTCGGATATTTATACACCAATTCCTGTAAGTATTAATTGAGGACTGCTCCTGGGTATTAACAATTCCCCAGCACTTCCTGCCACCTACATGGCAGCTTTTCTCAATGCTGGAGAAAGTTCTTGTGCATGAAGAGACAGACACAAGCCATGGGAAATCTTGGCGTTTACTGAAATGGTAGCTCCAAGGGATACAGACAGGATACTCAAGACCTTTTTAAAAAAATAAATAAATAAATAAAACATTCCCATTTAGTGGGAAATAATGTTATACTCAAGATCACAGAACCCAAGTTCAATGCACCAACTTCCTCATGAAACAAAGGAACTCTTTTTTTTTTTTTTTTTTGAGACGGAATTTCGCTCTTACTGCCCAGGCTGGAGTGCAATGGCATAATCTGGGCTCACCGCAACCTCTGCCTCCTGGGTTCAAGCGATTCTCCTGCCTCTCAGCCTCCCAAGTAGCTGGGATTACAGGTACCCACCACCACGCCCAACTAATTTTTGTATTTTTAGTAGAGATGGGGTTTCTCCATGTTGGTCAGGCTGGTCTTGAACTCCCAACTTCAGGTGATCCATCTGTCTCAGCCTCCCAAAGTGCTGGGATTACAGGCGTGAGTCACCACGACCGGCCTAGGAACTCTTTTTCCTATGATAAAATATCCAGATTTGATTCTTCATCAAAGGAGTTTTCCTCAAGATTAGACAACTGCAAAGTAATCAGAACATAAGGCAGCTGCTTTTCTAAAATAAATCTCTATTTCCAGACAGTTGAGGGGTCTTGAGTAGTACATTTGCCATCAGAAGTAAATGTATTAACTATATATGATGGTAAATGATCTTTTTGCAACGTGAATGGAAATTTCTGGTCAAATATTTCATTATGTCTTCTTTAAGGTATATTTAGAACATTTTATAATTAAATAGAAGCCTTTACAAAGTATTGGCCTAAATCCTAAATTACTTTCAAAAGTATTGATTTAATGTGAGAAAAAAAAAAAAAAAAAAACCCTGGCCGGACGCAGTGGCTCACGCCTCTAATCCCAGCACTTTGGGAGGCTGAAGCAGGTAGATTGCCTGAGATCAGAAGACCAGCCTGGCCAACGTGGTGAAACCCCGACTCTACTAAAAATACAAAAAACTAGCCGGGCGTGGTGGCAGGCACCTGTAATCCCAGCTACTCAGGGGGCAGAGGCAGGAGAATTGCTTGAACCCAGGAGGCGGAGGCTGCAGTGAGCCAAGATCACAACATCACACTCCAGCCTGGGGGACAAGAGTGAGACTTCGTCTCACCAAAAAAAAAAAAGAAACCAAAACCAAAAAACACCACTAACAAATATTTTTCACCCTACAAGAGAATTTCTTGGCCTGGTACCGTGACTCACGCTTGTAATCCCAGCACTTTGGGAGGCCGAGGCAGGCAGATCACAAGGTCGAGAGATCAAGACCATCCTGGCCAGTATGGTGAAAACCTGTCTCTACTAAAAATACAAAAATTAGCTGGGTGTGGTGCCGGGCACCTATAACCTCAGCTACTCGGGATGCTGAGGCAGGAGAATTGCTTGAACCTGGGAAGCGGAGGTTGCAATTAGCCGAGATTGTGCCACTGCACTCTGGCCTGGCGATAGAGCAAGACTCTGTCCCAAAAAACAAAAAACAAAAATCAGCCAGGTATGGTGGTGGATGCCTGTAATCTCAGCTACTCGAGAGGCTGAAACAAGAGAATTGCTTGAACCTGGGAAGCAGAGATCGTGCCACTGCACTCCAGCCTGGGCAACAGAGCAAGATCCCATCTTTAAAAAAAAAACACACACACACACACAAGGAAGACTATGAGGCAAGAGAATTGCTTTAACTCAGTGATTCGAAATTGTGCTACTACACTCCAGCCTGGGCAGTGGAGCAAGATTCCATCTCAAAAATAAACAAACAAACAAAAAATAAAAGGAGAACTTCTAGATACCAAAAAAGAAGGAAGACTATGGACCACACCATATGATTTATAAAATGGAAACTTCTACGTTCCTAGATTGCTAAAAAGCCCAGTGTGAGCCTGGGGGAACTTTATGAAGGGTCCGGCTCAGTTGTGCTGCTCTGCAGCCTCTGGAAGACCCACGCTGAGGCCACATCGGCATGGTAGTGTCCTGTGCACCCAGAAAGTGAGCAAAAATACCTCCCCTCAAGTGACATGGGCTCAAAATTAAAAATACTTCAACTCAAATACTTGCTCAGAATATTCTGTTTGCTGAACACCAGATTATCTGGGTCAAAACCCAAGCCTCCAGTTTATAACTAGAAAATGAGTGTTCCTCAGAGTTCTACCCAAATCACAAGGGCATGATCTCCCACACCACCTTATTTGCATCGCTACTTGCACATACGCAAACACATATACTGCAACCAGAACTCAGGACTTCCCCTTAAGTCCCTTCTTCTCTCCCCATGTATTCCCGAAATGGGAACTCCATGTAGGCCCATGCCACACTGTCAGTTGCAGGTGCCCACAGCAGCCACCGTGTTCTTCTGCCTGGCTCCCACACCATTTTGTGTGAGCAGCTGTCATCAGCCTCACCCCCTCCCAAGTCTTACGGAGAATCACTAGAAAATAATTCCTGTAGTTTCTTCTAACCAAAGACACCAAGTTGGGAAGAAGATCTATACCATCTATACCATTCATCACTCCTCCTACTTCTCCTCCTCTTTTTTTTTTTCTCCTCCTCCTCCTCTCTTTCTTTCTCAGCCTGCTCCTCTCAACCTGGCCCTCAACCATAACTCTTCTCTCCTTCCTGATTTACAGAGCTGAAGTTTCCTGGCACATCAGGGGATGCAAAGAGTTACAAATGGCAGTGTGAGAAAGGGCCTTTAATACATCTTTCAGCGGTGCTGACCTGCAGCCAGAATTTACCAGCTCTTCCTCTGTTCTAGTGCCATTGATCACCAAAGCAACAAGAAATATCTGAACTAGAGGCAGCCACTCCAGTTTATCTGATTTCTGTGTTGCTGTTGTTCAACAAAAACCCTAATACAAATCAAGCACTGTGTAATGTGGGTGTCCTAAGACCAACACAACTCTTTTCTTCTTCTTACTATTACTACCTTAGTTCAGATCACCAACACCCCCCTCACCTAAATTACCTCAATGCCTCCATTTTCCCCAATCTCAACATATTCTCTGTATTGTTCCCAGAATAATCTGTCCGACGAAACATCTGATGGCGTCAATGTTGTAAAGAAAAACACGTTCTCTTTTAAAATCTTTAATACATTCCCTCAGAACTCACAGCAAAGTTCCAACATGGTGAAGCTTACAGGACGCTTTGTGATCTAACTTCTGCTCATTTTCCCAGGCTCGTCTCTTGTCCCTGGCCTCCCTGGAGATCTCCAGATATGCCCCCTTCTCTCTACTCATGCTTCTCACAATTATAGGAATACACTCTTCTCATCCCTTCATTTGTTAATTCTCATTAGTCTTCAAAGTCTCAGCCTAGACATGAATTCCTGTAGGAAGCTTCCCCTAACTCAAGGCTGGGTCAGAGCCCCTCCTGGAGTTGACACCTTTGGAAGTATCTAATCAGCCCATGAGCCACACTTCCCTCTTCAAAAACTGAGCCTCACTTGCCCACTTCCCCAATTTACAGTCACTGTCCCCAGAGCCATGTTTTTACTATGACCTTGCCAATTAGACCAGGGTTAAACCCTTCATTGAAGAAAATTAGAATTCCCTCCCCAAGAATTTGGCACAGGGACAGGCCATCCAGCCTCCTGGTCAGGCTTCAACATGTAAACCCAGGAAGGAGCTGTGGGGTGTTCATATCCCTCTGTGGGGACAAAGCAGCATGAGGCCAGTCTGCAGAGAAGAGTGCAGCCCACCAGCAGAGAAAGACGACTTCTGGGGCTCCCAATGACTCTCCAGTTCCTGGTTCTGTAATAGTCCTATTCTGACATACTGCTACATTTTTATTTTTTTAAATCCTCTCTTTTGTTTAAGAGAGCTCAGTTGTTTTTTCTCTAAGTCGAAGTCTTAATACATCCTTCCTGTGCTCATTTACCACATGCTTCAATGGCCTGTTCACTAGTTTGTATCTTTCACTGGCAGTTGTAACCTCCTTAAGGACAAATGTTTTGGCCGGGCGCGGTGGCTCAAGCCTGTAATCCCAGCACTTTGGGAGGCCGAGACGGGCGGATCACGAGGTCAGGAGATCGAGACCATCCTGGCGAACCCGGTGAAACCCTGTCTCTACTAAAAAAATACAAAAAACTAGCCGGGCGAGGTGGCGGGCGCCTGTAGTCCCAGCTACTCGGGAGGCTGAGGCAGGAGAATGGCATAAACCCGGGAGGCAGAGCTTGCAGTGAGCTGAGATCCGGCCACTGCACTCCAGCCTGGGCGACAGAGCGAGACTCCGTCTCAAAAAAAAAAAAAAAAAAAAAAGGACAAATGTTTTATTCACTATTAATATATCTCACACACACTATTCAGTACACCATAGGTATTCAAAAATTGTTTATTGAATTAAGGTCATAGTGAATACTTACTGCATGCTGATGATGTACCAGGCACTACTGTATTCACTCACTCAATTCTCACAAGAAGAAAAAGTAATTACTGTTTTATTTTGGGGATGTTCTCTCGCTGTATTGCCCAGGTTGGAATGCAATGGCACCATCTCGGCTCACTGAAACCTCCGCCTCCCGGTTTCAAGCAATTCTGCCTCACCCTCCCCAGTAGCTGTGATTACAAGCGCACTCCACCACTCTCAGCAGATTTTTGTATTTTTAGCAGTGACAAGGTTTCACCATCCTGGCCAGGCTGGTCTTGAACTTCTGACCTCGTGGTCCACCTGCCTCAGCCTCTCAAACTGCTAGGATTACAGGCATGAGGCACAGCGCCCAGCCCTAATTACTGTGTTTTTTATACCTACTTTGCAAATCAGAAAATTAAGGTGCAGAAAAGTTACTAGCCCAAGATCACAAAACTAGCAAATGGAATTTAAGTCTACACCATTTAGGTGGGATTCAAGACAAGCTGAGAATTACGCGTATGCAATCTGACTCCAAAGACCACGCTCTTAAGGAGGCCTCACCCTGCTTAATAGAAGATAGATAGATGCAGGTCACAGTACCTTTTCCTGAGTAGCTTATAGCATTCTTTTCTCTCTTTCATATGGTTTGTCATGGTTTTGTGACACCCATTTGGTACCGTATCTTATGCAGTCATGCTGGGTCCGGAATTGGCGGGTTCTTCGTCTCACTGACTTCAAGAATGAAGCCGCGGACGCTCCCGATGAGTGTTACAGTTCTTAAAGATAGTGTGTGCGAAGTTTACTCCTCCTGATGCTCTGATGTGCACAGTTTCTTCTTTCTGGTTGGTTTCTGGTCTCGCCGACTTCAGAAGTGACGCTACATACATTCGGGGTGAGTATTACAGCTCACAAAGACAGAGCAGACCCAAAAAGTGAACAGAAACGACACTTACTACACACCACAAAAAAAACAAATCTTCACCTTGCTGCTGCTGCCGAGGGGTGGCTTGCTTTTATTCCCTTTTTGGCCCCACCCACATCCTGCTGATTGGTCCATTTTACAGAAAGCTGATTGGTCCATTTTACAGAGCACTGATTGGTCCATTTTACAGAGCACTGATTGGTCCATTTTACAGAGAGCTGATTGGTCTGTTTTGACAGAGTGCTGATTGGTGTGTTTACAAACCTTTAGCTAGACACAGAGTGCTGATTGGTGTGTTTACAATCCTTTAGCTAGACACAAAAGTTCTCCAAGTCCCCACCCAATTAGCTAGACACAGAGCGCTGATTGGTGCATTTACAATCCTTTAGCTAGACAGAAAAGTTCTCCAAGTCCCCACCTGACCCAGAAGCCCAGCTGGCTTCACCTCTCAATGTCTGATATCTATATTCTTCCTCTGTGTCACTCTAGTTATCCTATAAAAATGTCTCATCTTCCTAGCTATATTGGAAGCTCTTTCTCTGAGGTTAGGGACTGAGAAGTACACCTCTCACTATTGCCCTTACATTGGTTAAGGTGCTTTTATTTGCAAATAACAAAAATCCCAACTAAGACTGATTCAGATAATCAAGAGATTTTATAGATGTTTGCACTGAAAGGTCCAAAGGTAGATCTAGCCTAAGGTAAGGATTGATTCATGACTTCACATCACCAAGGACCTTGTTTCCTTTCTTCCCCCATTTCTGGCTTCCTCCTAAAGATGACTTTTGGAGTGGTCCTCCAAAAATATCTGCCAACAGCAATCAAGACCCTTTTCTTCTTTACTCTTATTTAGCATAAAAGAAAGAGAACTGGCCGAGCGTGGTGGCTGACTCCTGTAATGCCAGCACTTTGGGAGGTTGAGGTGGGTGGATCACCTGAGGTCGGGAGTTCGAGACCAGCCTGACCAACATGGAGAAACCCTGTCTCGACTAAAAATACAAAATTAGCCGGACGTGGTGGCGCATGCCTGTAATCCTAGCTACTCGGGCGGCAGAGGCAGGAGAATCACTCGAACCTGGGAGGCAGAGGTTGTGGTGAGCCGATATCGTGCCATTGCACTCCACCCTGGGCAACAAGAGCGAGACTGTCTCAAAAAAAAAAAGAAAGAGGACACTTGTTTCGATATTCCTAGCAAATTATTATGATTTACTTCAAAAGACATACCCAGTAATTACTGAATCAATCACCGTGACTGTGTGTGTGTGTGTGTGTGTGTGTGTGTGTGTGTGTGTGTCAGAGAGAGAGAGAGAGAGACAGAGACAGAGAGAGAGAGATGAGTTCATCGGTTTAGCCCAAGACACCTGGTGGGCCACATAGAATGTGCTCCTAGAATAATGTGTGGTGTTCAAACCAAAATGGAAGTGGGGGAGAAGCGGGACATAAGACCTCAGGATTGGCAGAGGCTTTGAAAGTTGGTCAGTACAGCCCCTCTTATAATGCTTCTACCTCCTAGAATAATCATTTTCTTTGAACAATTCAATCTTTTAGAATACTGATATCTGAATCTAGACCCTAGTAGTAGGTTCAAGTTCACTTAGAATAAGCCTAATCTCTTCTCCATGAGAATGCTTTTCTCATTGGAGCATGGCTGTCCTGCTTTCCTTCAGCGGTTCCAAGTGGCAGGGTTTCACACTCTTTCACCACCTGCTTATTGCACAGAAGCCCCCAGGAAGCCCTGATGTTGGGAAAACTGGGAGCTCCCAATATAATGAGCTTCCTTGATGACCCTGGCCACTCCCACTGCTCTGGGCCCAGTTCGTGTAGGGAGCAGGAACAGTTCTTTCTCTCTACGGTGGCCCATGAGGCCCTGTCTGAGGCTGCTGATCTTCCTACTGCAACACATCAGGGCTGGCAAGTGTTGAGCTTTCGGAAGCATATCTGTGAGTATTTTTCCGTCTAACTCGATTTGTTGCTCTCTGGAGAAAAAGGAAGATGTGACCACAGTTCTTTCTTTTGTTGACACCCTGGAACAGATAGAAATGTCTAGCTGTTACAGAGAGTAAACTAAGGAAAGAAAGCCTTTTGTGGCTTCAGAAGCCATTTGCAGAGGGCATGAGTATTAACACACACCGCTTAGATTCAAAAGCCCAATTTGGTCCTCAATTAGCTTCTCAGGATTGTTTCTCCTCCCATGAGCGTTTCCTTGGCTACAGTTGGAGAGAAGAGAAAAAGTAAAAAAGGGAAAAAAAACGCATAGCCTCAGAGTGCCGTGCAGTGCAGGGAAAGCAGAGTTCACCAGGAGAGGGGGCAGCTGTCTGCCAGGGGTGCCTCGAGCCGCTATTGATTTGCCAATGAGATTCCCTGGCTGGAAGCTGAACTTATTTTGGGTTCCAAAGCAGGCAAGAAGAGGAGAGAATGGGAGTTATCAGGCTAAATGAGACAGCAGAGGAGGTGTGTTTTGTTTGAAGCACCCTCACTCTTGCTTTTTAAAAACTGAAATACAACTGTTGAAGACAAGAATGAGGTGCTAGGGCCTAGTTCTTTTTTTTTTTTTTTTTTGAGATAGAATCTTGCTCTGTTGCCCAGGCTAGAGTTCAGTGGCGCGATCTCAGCTCACTGTAACCTCCTCCTCCCAGGTTCAAGCGATTCTCCTCCCTCAGTCCCCTGAGTAGCTGGGATTACAGGTGCCCAGCTAATTTTTATATTTTCAGTAGAGACAGGGTTTCACCATCTTGGCCAGGCTGGTCTCGAACTCCTGATCTCGTGATCCACCTGCCTCGGCCTCCCAAAGTGCTGGGATTACAGGTGTGAGCCACTGCGCCCAACCAACGAGGTGCTAGTTCTAACGCCGAGCAGCAGAAGGCAGGGCTCCTCCTGTTTCACAGTGTGGAAAGCAATGAGACGGGGCCTGCCTTCTTGGTCCTGAGCATATTCAGCTCATTGGCTTTTTGGAAGGGGAAACTGAGACATTTTGCACCAGTCTGCTGCTTAGGATTCACAAGCCAAAGCATTCCATCTTGAAGCAAACGATGACAGGGTTCTGGATGGCATCATGCTCTTTAGGAAGTTCTAGTGCCCAAACGTAGGCCCTCCTTCACTGAAGGCAGAAAATTGGATTTTGTGTATGTGTGTCTGGGTTGGGGGGTGTTGGTGATACTGTTCCCATCACCACCACTTTACTATATTTGACGCCTCCTCCCAGAGTCTTCACTCACTGTTCTGGAAGTGCCCATTTCTCCCTCTTTGCCCTCGATTGCATTTAGCATCCTAGCAGCTGAACTACAATTTTTTAATTATTAGGTTGATAAAAAAGTAATTGCAGTTTTTGCAATTACTTTTAATATTTCTCTTCACAAATCCTGTACGCTTTTGGAAGGGAGGGGCTGACACTTTTGAGCACTCTCCATGGACCAGGCCTAGGGGCAGGTAGTTTTACATCCACTTCTGTGAGATATTTACACCTACCCATATTTTACAGATGAGGAAGGTTCAAGTTGTTCACCCAAGACCCCAGAGCAAATAGGTGTAGAGCCAGGATCCTTACCCAACCCTCTCTCTGCTACGCCAGCAGGCATTATCTCATATTTGTTACATTACCATCAGCATGTGTTAGGTTTGGAGTAATAGTCACTGATTTTTTAACAGTACTTTTTAGTTTTTAATTTTTTTTAGAGATGGGGTCACACTCTGTGGTGCAGGCTGGAGTGCAGTGGTGCGATCATAGCTCATTGCAACCTCAGACTCCCCTGGGCTCAAGCAGTCCCTCCACCTCAGCCTCCCAAATAGCTAAGATTGCATGTGCACACCACCAAACCCAGCTTATTTATTTATTTATTTATTTAATTTCTGGTATTCTCGTTCACTTGGTTACATTTGTATAAAGTTCTGATTGCTGGTTGCTCAGATAACAAGTGACAAGGCAGAATTCTTTAAAGCATTAAAGTTCCTTAAACCTAAAGCTAAATCTTGAATACATTATTGAATTATTTAATATCCTGATGGCAAACAGATTGATAGCTGCACATTTGGCATGTTTTGTTTTTTGGATTTTATTTTTCATTGCAGATTTATCTGGCAGTGTAACAGTAAATTTTGTAAACTTGCATCAGGTTTATGAATAAAGAACCACTGAAAAATTTAAAAACAAACAAACAAAAAAAACAAGTTTCTCTATTGCCCAGGCTGGTCTCCAACTCCTGGCTTCAAGAAATCCTCCTGCCTCAGCCTCCCAAGTAGTTGGGATTACAGGCACAAACCACCTTACCAGTTCACTGCTTATTAGCTTCGTGTTTACCATGTCTATCAGAAATCTGATTTGAAATTAACTAAGAGTATTTATAAATGGAAGAGCATGAGAAATAATTTTTACAATGTCTGTCTTAGTTCAGGCTACTACTATAATAGAATACAATACACTGGGTGGCTTAAACAACAAACTTTTTTTCTCACAGTTCTGGAAGTTGGAAAGTCTGGCAGCAAGTCACTGGCAGCAGAGGATCTCTTCCTGGTTTGCAGATGGCCACCTTCTCATCATATCCTCACATGGCAGAGGTAGGTGAGAGCCAAGCTCTTGCATCTCTACTTAGAAAGGCACTGATCCCACTCATGAGGGTTTCACCCTCATGACCTAATTACCTCCCAAAAGCCCTACCTCCTAACATTATCACACTGGTGATTAGGTTTGTTTTTGTTTTTTGAGACAGAGTCTTGTTTTGTCGCCTAGGCTGGAGTGCACTGGTGCGATATCGGCTCACTGCAACCTCTGCCTCCCAGGTTTAAGCGATTCTCCTGCCTCAGCTGCCGAGTAGCTGGGACTACAGGTGCGCGACACCACACTCAGCTAATTTTTGTATTTTTTAGTACAGACAGGGTTTCCCCATGTTGGTCATGTTGGTCTTGAACTCCTGGCCTCGTGATCCACCCACCTCAGCCTCCCAAAGTGCTGGGATTACAGGCATGAGCCACCGCGCCCGGCCTTTTTTTTTTTTTTTTTTTTTTAGAGTCTCGCTCTGTCACCCAGGCTGGAGTGGAGTGCAGTGGCGTGATCCTGGCTCACAGCAACCTCCACCTCCTGAGTTCAAGCCTCAGCCTCCCGAGTAGCTGGGACTACAGGACGTGCCACCATGTCCAGCTAATTTTTTGTATTTTTAGTAGAGACAGAGTTTCACCGTGTTAGCCAGGATGGTCTTAATCTCCTGACCTCATGATACGCCTGCATTAGCCACCCAAAGTGTTGGGATTACAGGCGTGAGCTACCACGCCTGGCCAGTGATTAGGTTTTAAGATATAAATTCAGGAAGGATACACTCAGTCCATAACAATGTCTAATGATATCTTGTAACTCATTTCATATTATTTACTTGTCTTGATAAACTACACACTAGTGTATTTCCAGTTCCACAGATGAAGATAGACTTCCATCTCTAATCTCCATCTTCTCTTAAGGCTTTATTTCAGTTGTACCTGTGAGTAATGGAAATGGCTCTTAACTCATTCTTCTTTGAAAATAATGGACATATGGCCGGGCGCGGTGGCTCAAGCCTGTAATCCCAGCACTTTGGGAGGCCGAGACGGGCGGATCACGAGGTCAGGAGATCGAGACCATCCTGGCGAACACGGTGAAACCCCGTCTCTACTAAAAAATACAAAAAACTAGCCGGGCGAGGCGGCGGGCGCCTGTAGTCCCAGCTACTCGGGAGGCTGAGGCAGGAGAATGGCGTAAACCCGGGGGGCGGAGCTTGCAGTGAGCTGAGATCCGGCCACTGCACTCCAGCCCGGGCGACAGAGCCAGACTCTGTCTCAAAAAAAAAAAAAAAAAAAAAAAAAAAAAAAAAAAAAAAAAAAAAAAAGAAAAAGAAAATAATGGACATACAGTAGTTTTGCCACTATGTCAACAGACATATATTCTCTCTCTCTGTCTGCGTGTGCGCGCGCATGCACATGTGTATTTGTGTGCATCCAGAACTTCAAAAGCAGTTATTATCAGCCATGCTGGGGGCTTCACCTTGATGTTGACTCAGAGGTAAGTACTGTTGCTCCATTTAGCAGTTGGAGAAACTGAAGCTCAGATGATTTTGACTTGCTCAAGGTCACATAGCTAGGAAGAGGTCACACTGAGGCACAGACCAGGTCTGATTACAAAGTCATGCTCTTAACCACTGCATATACTGCTGCCTCATTTCCCACAGCAGCGGTCAGCAGCTTCTTAAGAAGAAAGAGACTACGGCCGGGCGCGGTGGCTCAAGCCTGTAATCCCAGCACTTTGGGAGGCCGAGACGGGCGGATCACGAGGTCAGGAGATCGAGACCATCCTGGCTAACACGGTGAAACCCCGTCTCTACTAAAAATACAAAAAACTAGCCGGGCGAGGTGACGGGCGCCTGTAGTCCCAGCTACTCGGGAGGCTGAGGCAGGAGAATGGCGGGAACCCGGGAGGCGGAGCTTGCAGTGAGCTGAGATGCGGCCACTGCACTCCAGCCTGGGTGACAGAGCCAGACTCCGTCTCAAAAAAAAAAAAAAAAAGAAGAAAGAGACTAAGAAGGGTCAAAGATAAGGGATAGCATAACAAATAGAAGTAGTTGACAGACAGTATTTTTAAGATTGGGGGAGTATAGAAAAACATTTCCCACATGTAAAACTATAAAATGACTTTCTGCATATTAAACCTTGTGCAAATAGTTTTGTGACAGCAGTGACTGATGGCAAACACATTAACATGGAGAACCAGCAGCAAGTTAATAATCTGAATTTTAAAGAGGCTTTTTTTCTGACAGATCAGAATCATCTTATAAATTTTTAAGAAATGTGAATAGGTGTCTGACATGAACGATTAAAGGGGAACTATTTAGTATTGCAAAATGAATTAAACCTCTAAAATGTCACCACGCAATTATGAGTAGAGGCAAAACTGCTAAAACTGGAGTAATAAATTGGGAAATTGCCACTTCCAAAAAGAAAAGGAAAATTTTGAAAGTTATTCTACAAACAAAATGCTCTTAATGGGGATGGGCCTGGAAGGCAGGGGTCTAAGCCTTAAGGGTAGGCATTGATAGGATGTGCAACCTGAGCCTCCTAACAGGCACTGTGGTCTGGCAGAGGGAAGGGAACAGCATCGTGATTGGAACCATGGCTTCCTCTTTCTCTTTCTCCTCCCGTGACTCCAGCTGTGCTCTTCCTTCTAGACATGCAATTTCTGTTGAGCACATTCACTGTTTCTCATGGGTGTGATGGCTCCATCATCATATATTTAATAGTTTTCCAAAATCAATACCTCTTCAATGTAGTGCTTTTGAAATCATAGTTCTCCACTGAAAAGTACTCATGATGGTACGTACTTGATAACAACTTCACCCACCAGGGAACATATTATAAAGCGGGCTTGAGAGCATGGTTATAACACAGGGTGTCCATTTTCTTCATCTGCAGCTAATTCTATGGTGTGGAAATACTGCTGACACCAAGAACTTCATTCTGTAATTTAGAACAGAAAAAAAAAAATCCCAACTATCCGTATTTCTTAGGAAAGCATGTTAGGAAGGAACATAGGGATTATTCACAGTTCTGAACTCATTGTGAGGGGCAAAAATTACAGATATTTGTTAAATGTCATAATTTTTCTTTCCTCAAATAGTTATTCTTCATGGACGTGAATTTACTCAAATATTTGATGGAAAAGGAAACTGCGGTATTTCAGGCTGACAGTTTGAAGGAGTCTGGGAACTGGAGGGTTTGAATTCAACTCTAGTGAAATAAATGCCATGGTGGTTGTTTGGGAGAGTATTTAAAACCTTCTCATACTGATTACCTCTTGTTGTCCTCTCCCAGATACCTCTCTGAAGACGGAGCTTGTCCGGTTTTGGACGGATGGTTTAACAAATTATCAACTAGCTACATAGTAGGAAGCCATTCAAAAGGAAGACGTAGGTAAGTAGTTTTCACGCCTTTTTTTTTTTTTTTTTTTTTTTTTTTTTTTTTTAAGGGGTTTTCCCTCCTTTTCCCAAGCATGGGGGGGGTCCACGACACCCATCATCCCG